>NC_074665.1:61479968-61582468 GCF_029448725.1 Salvelinus fontinalis | reverse complement strand
GCAAACCCATCCGTTACCCAGAAATATACATCCAGATACAGAGAACAAACCATAATGGTGTGCGATTACATTATGTTTCCCATGCACACTGGGCCCTGAATAAGACATCTGAACATTCTCCAGAAATACACGGAGAGATCACATGGTGCTTTTTTAAGCCCAATCGCTTATATATAAACATTTAGGCCATTCACATCCAGATAACTAACCATAACATGCGTATCATTCCGCTGCATTGGGCTCTGCCCCAAATGGCACCCTACTCCCTATGCTGGGCACTACTTTTGACAAGGGCCCATAGGCATAAAGTAGTTTATTTACAGTTCCTTCATAAAGTATTCAGACCCCTTGACTTTGTCCACATTTTGTTACGTTACAGCCTAATTCTAAAATGGATGAAATTATTTATTTTTCCTCATCAATCTACTCACAATACCCCATAATGACAAAGCAAAAACTTTTTATTTTTATTTTTTACAAATGTTTACAAATGTATAAAAAAACAAAACTGAAATAGCTTATTTATATAAGTATTCAGACCCTTTACTATGACAATCAAAATTGATCTCAGGTGCATCCTGTTTCCATTGATCATCCTTGAGATGTTACTACAACTTGATTGGAGTCCACCTGTGGTAAATTCAATTGATTTGAGTCCACCTGTGGTAAATTCACCAGACCAAACGGGGGAGAAGGGCCTAATTCAGGGAGGTGACCTAGAACCCGATGGTCACTCTGACAGAGCTCCAGAGTTCCTCTGTCGAGATGGGAGAACCTTCAAGAAGAACAACCATCTCTGCATCACTCCACCAATCAGGCCTTTATGGTAGAGTGGCCATATGGAAGCCACTCCTCAGTAAAAGGCACATGACAAAGTTTGCCAGAAGGCACCTAAAGGATTCTCAGACCATGAGAAACAAAATTCTCTGGTCTGATGAAACCTAGATTGAACTCTTTGGCCTGAATGCCAAGCATCACATCTGGAGGAAATCTGGCACCATCCCTACAGTGAAGAATGGTGGTGGCAGCATCATGCTGTGGGAATGTTTTCCAGCAGCAGGGACTGGGAGACTAGTCAGGATCGAGGGAAAGATGACCTGTGCAAAGTACAGAGAGATCCTTGATGAAAACCTGCTCCAGAGCGCTCAGGACCTCAGACTGGGGTGAAGGTTCACCTTCAAATAGGACAACAACCCTAAGCACGCAGCCAAGAGAACGCAGGAGCGGCTTCGGGACCAGTCTCTAAATGTCCTTGAGTGGCCCAGCCAGAGCCCGGACTTGAACCCGATCGAACATCTCTGGAGAGACCTGAAAATAACAGTACAGCAACGATCCATATCCAACCTGACAGAGCTTAAGAGGATCATCAGAGAAGAATGGGAGAAACTCCCAAAATACAGGTGTGCTAAGATTGTTACATCATATCCAAGAAGACTCAAGGCTGTAATCGCTGCCAAAGGTGCTTCAACAAAGTAGTGAGTCAAGGGTTTGAATAGGGAGGAGGTCAGAGACCTGGCCGTGTGGTGCCAGGACAACAGCCTCTCCCTCAATGTGAGCAAGACAAATGAGCCATTAACATCGACGGGGCTGTAGTGGAGCAGGTTGAGAGTTTCAAGTTCCTTGGTGTCCACATCACCAACGAACTATCATGGTCCAAACACACCAAGACAGTCGTGAAGAGGGCACGACAACACCTTTTCCCCCCTCAGGAGACTGAAAAGATTTGGCATTGGTCCCCAGATCCTCAAAAGATTCTACAGCTGCACCATCGAGATCATCCTGACCGGTTGCATCACCGCCTGGTATGGCAACTGCTCGGCATCTGACCCTAAGGCACTACAGAGGGTAGTGCGTATGGCCCAGTACATCACTGGGGCCAAGCTTCCTGCCATCCAGGACTAATATAATAGGCAGTGTCAGAGGAAAGCTCAAAAAATTGTCAGAGGCTCCGGTCACCCAAGTCGTAGACTGTTTTCTCTGCTACCGCACAGCAAGCGGTACCGGATCGCCAAGTCCAGGACCAAAAGGGTCCTTAACAGCTTCTACCCCCAAGCCATAAGACTGCTGAACAATTAATCAAATGGCCACCGGACTATTTACATTGACACCCCCCAATTTGTTTTGTACACTGCTGCTACTCGCTGTTTATTATCTATGTAGTCACCTCACCCCTACCTACATGCACAAATGACCTTGATTAACCTGTACCCCCGCACATTGACTCGGTACTGGTACCCCCTGTATATAGCCTCGTTATTGTTATTTTATTGTGTTTCTTGTTATTCTTTTTAACTTTAGTTTATTTGTTAAATATTTTCTTAACTCTTTCTTGAACTGCACTGTTGGTTAAGGGCTTGTAAGTAAGCATTTTACAGTAAGGTCAACACTTGTTGTATTCGGCGCACGTGACAAAAAGGTTGATTTGATTTGAATACTTATGCAAATGTAATAGCAGTTTTTTATTTTGAATACATTTGCTAAAATTTCTAAAACCTGTTTTTGCTTTGTCATTATGGGGTATGGTGTGTAGATTGATGAGGAAAAAATGTATTTAATACATTTTAGAATACCGCTGCAACGTAAGCAAATTTGGGGGGAAAGTCAAGGTGTCTGAATACTTTCTGAATGCACTGTAATATATTTAGCTTTTCCACTGAGTATAACCCTCCTTATCTAGCTACATTTACCAGAGGGAGACCATAGACAGGATGTTCAGATCATTCTCACTGTGACAAAAACAAATACTTGGGGTATACAATTATATCTGACGTTTACCCTGCGGTACCCACCCTTTCCTCCCACCCCCAGCCTCTGTCTATAGGAATAGCAGTAAAAATATTTGTGCTGCTGCGGACTTGGCTCTGGTTGCAATGTGGTCAGGACTTCCAGATTGTAATAAACCAGACACCAGGAACTGCGGCTGACTTGCTCCCTAGGCCGAGCACTCTGCTCTGGGGCTGTAAACGCTACGACCTGGGGGCGGCGGGTGGTGGATGGGTCAATACACTGCTGTGCTGCCTGGGTATGTGAGAGGGGATGGAGGGGTGGAGGGAGGGGGTAGAGGGGCAGGGAAAGGACAAATGCCTGAGAAGTAGTCACCAAGGGGTCAAAGTGCATAGAGAGTGCATTTACTAGGCAGAGGAGCCAAGAGGAGAGGGTAGGGGTGGAGAGGGGCCACAAAGACAAACAACAAAAGAACACACAAGACATCAAGGATCTCCCTCACCCAGAATATCCTCCAATTAGAGATGAGAAGATGACACCCAGAGAGGAGATGAAAGGTCATGCCATCTACGGAGACTTTGTTGGTGCAATGCACACACACTCGACTGTAGCTCCAACAATTACTTGTTTTTAAAAAGATACACCAATGTATTCATCAAGCTTTTCAGCACTTGTCAAAACAGAATCAACCAGAGGCAAGGCCCTCTGCAAAACACCATAGAGGCAAAACTAAACAATTCAACTTGAAGTGAAGGGTCCAAAAAAGTGTAAGGAAAAACACAAGCTTGGTTAGTGAACTGAATGTTGAGGGAGCTGGAATGTCATTTCAGCTTGAAGAACATTAAAGGGTCTCTAGCAGGCCTACATCTCAAATGGCACCATCTTCTCTATCTAGTGTAAAGCACAGTGTAAACCCCTATGGGCCCTAGTCAAAAGTACTGCACTAGTTTGGGATTAGGTACCCATTTTGGATACAGCCCTGGGCTCAACTGGTGAACTCAAAGTGATGCTTATCATGACTACTGAAAATATGCTCTTAATGCATGAGCACAGCTGAGGGAAGGGCTGGTAAGGCTGGAGGGAGGAACGCAGTGAAATGGCACCCTATTCCCTATAATATAGTGCACTACTTTTAACAAGGGCCCATAGGGATGTGTCTTTTAGTATTAGTGTCAAAGCCAACCTAAAAGGCCTGGTGAATGTTGAATCAACCATCTACATGTACATAAAGGCAACAGGAATTACCTCTGTTTTATTCTGTAACTTTTTCAATGTCAATATGTCAAGCAAACACTACCCACATTCCTATAAAGCTAATGTGTAGGCCTACAGGTACATTAAAACAGCCCTACTGCCATATATACCCCTACTAGTATACACATCTTTTCTTAAAATCAGCATACCTATTGCATTCCATATTTCCCCATAGGCTTTAACTCATTCACAGTTGATCATTCCAGCAGTGCAAAGGGTTAAACGCTATACTGCAGGGACTGCAAAGAGACAGGCCTAGCTACCTTTTACATCATTTTCACTAATTCACTTCCTGTATTTTATTAAAGCCGTTGATGATTCATCATCTCCTTTTTTAATTAGCGTAGCCACTTAGCACTGGAAAGACAGAACTCCACCTAAAAGAAAGAAGACGCTGCTACTGTGCTGTGGCGGAAATATCCATCCAACAACTAGTACAAAGGGCAATTAACAAAGCCACTGCAAACCGTAAATCGTTCATTAACAAACAAGGCCCCGCAAAAAAAACAAGCAAGGCCCAAAATCTACACTAAGCAGCCATTATCAAGTCTTATTTACCTAACATATAGCCTGGAGTATAGAGTATGGGAGTATATGTTAGGATCGCTGAGTCAAATATAAACAGCGTTAAATGAGATCTCCAGGTTGTCACTATGTGGGGTATTTCTCTATTTGATTACAGCTAGAGCAACACAGGGCTTAGCTGAACTGATATTTGTAGGACCAAGATAAATCACAAAGACTGTGTTGTACCACATAGTCACTTGATTTGGTAGACAGGGTTATGTCATTGGGCCTGGCAAACCTAGCTCCTCTTTTTGTCTCACGACACAACTCCTACAGTTAGCCTAGATAATGAGCACTGATACCAACACACTTTCATCTGAGCTGAAAGCAATCTTTGCTTGTGTGTTATTTTTTTTGGAGCATATTGCTCTCAGAACTTGATATCCTCTCTCTTCTCTCTTGACACAATGAACTACAACAGTTAGATAATGATACCAACACATTTTCACTTCATCTCTTTCACTTTGTGTCTACTTTGAGCAGAGTAAAGCAGCTGGCATTTAGCATTAGCATATTGTTCTCAAAGCTAACTATCCGTCGAAAGAATTCTGTTGCTTGCTTGCCGAGTGTGTCGGCAAACCCCAAACTGTGTTTTACTGCAGAGGGAGCTGTGTTTTAACGGGGCACACCTCGGCAGGGAGGAGAACGTGGCCATGAAAAGCTCTTCTCAACAACAGTTATAATAGAGCTGTTGTATAACCATCCACTTACTAACTTTGGCAGGCCGTAAATCAGTCAACAGTAAATAGCATCCTTTATCAGATCATAAAATCTGCTTGTAGGCATTTAATTTCCCCCCCTCTTGTTTTAACAAGGAAGCAGGCAGCCTGGAGAAACTCTGTGGTGTTTTTATAGAGGTTAAAAGAAAGGTAACTGGCAGTGTGTAAACAGCGTTCGGACTAGCAGAGCGGAGCACTTTATATGGATTCATTTTTTGCCCGCGAGCGAACAACAACAAAATGAAAATGTAAGAGCATTCTTGTAAGAGCAGGTATTTGACTTAGTTAATCGTGTTTGGTTGATGGATGCATATCGAGTGAATCATGGCATTTGTTTGCGGCAGCTAGGCTCATATAACGAGGCAGCTGCTTGGAGGAGAGCCAGCGTTGACGCTGTAGCCATGACTTTAACAAGTTCTGGATTCCCACAAACAAAGGAATTGTCAGTGCACTTTGTTGAACTACTAGATGTGGTGTAGTAGGTCACTTTCATTATAGGACCATCTCCCCAAAACATTGTACAATTCTACACAGCTATATGTACAGTACAGATACTACATCTACAATTCAATACTACATTTTGATGTCCTATCGCATGTAAGAATTTGTATTAGTTTAGAGAAAATTACCCTGCTCTCCACACAGTCATGGTCAGTCAGTGTAGAGGTGGTCCTGCTGGTTTTGGGGTGGGGCTCCTTACCCTGGCCGTACGCCTGTCCTATCCCCACCCCTCCCCTGACACACCCTGGGCCTGCCAAAATGGTAGCCCTGATAAACATTCTGCTCTCTGGGCAGCTTTTTACAGAAGGCAGGGTCAGGAGTTAAGGCCTGTGAACTTGTCACCTCCTGGAGTGGGTGGGGTAGGAGGTCGTGGGGAGGAGGTGGGGAATGGAAGGAGGGATGTTGGGGATCATCCCTCTCTTCAATGCAGCGTGAGTGGTAGGATTTACAACTGCATGCTGACTGCATTGCCAGCAAAGCAGAAAGGCACCTGATAGCATCTCTTTATGGGAGGAACCGCCCCCGTCCCGACCCCTTTGTAGTCTCACTCACAGCCACCCCCTTACCCCCTACAACATAAATCATGTTAATTACTTGACTGGACAAATGTGAAACGGTCGTCAGTAAGGTGGAGAAGAGAGGAGAGGCTTGGAAAGGGAGGTTGGGAGGTTCCTGCACTGGGTTTACAAGTCTGCACGGTCTGGGTTATCACTCTGTCATCCATCCTGAGTCACTGTGTAATCTATTAGGCCATTTATTGAAAGTAGATTTTGTTTTCGAAGATGTGGACAAGCTGGGTGGGAGTGGGGACAGACAGTGTGTTACTGACAGACTGACATAGACAGGTATCTGTTGTCTATCTGATTCTAGGCCAGCTCATCCGTCTTCTCTCTGGGTGGTCTCTTTGTGCTGGGCTCGTAAAGGAAACTTAATGACTGACTTGGGATCAGCAGGTTACTGTGTTAAGATGCAGATGCTTAACTTAGTTATCAAACAATGAATGTGTGGTTTTGAAATGGAAGTAAAAAATGTATTTTGAAGAATATTACTAACAACAACTGATTAAACACATTTCGGCCAAGGGATCCGTGGAATACATTTAGAGTTTGTAATAAAATACACAGTAATATTATTAATCTACCATGTACAGTCATGGCCAAAAGTTTTGAGAATGACACAAATATTAATTTTCACAAAGTCTGCTGCCTCAGTTTGTATGATGGCAATTTGCATATACTCCAGAATGTTATGAAGAGTGATCAGATGAATTTTAATTAATTGCAAAGTCCCTCTTTGCCATGCAAATGAACTGAATCGAATCCCCAAAAATATTTCCACTGCATGTCAGCCCTGCCACAAAGGGACCAGCTGACATCATGTCAGTGATTCTCTCGGCTGGAGATCACTCTGTCATGCTGATTGAGTTCGAATAACAGACTGGAAGCTTCAAAAGAAGGGTGGTGCTTGGAATCATTGTTCTTCCTCTGTCAACCATGGTTACCTGGAAGGAAACACGTGCCATCATCATTGCTTTGCACAAAAAGGGCTTCACAGGCAAGGATGCTGCTGCAAGTAAGATTGCACCTAAATCAACCATTTATCGGATCATCAAGAACTTCAAGGAGAGCGGTTTAATTGTTGTGAAGAAGGCTTCAGGGAGCCCAAGAAAGTCCAGCCAGCGCCAGGACCGTCTCCTAAAGTTGATTCAGCTGCGGGACCGGGGCACCACCAGTACAGAGCTTGCTCAGGAATGGCAGCAGGCAGGTGTGAGTGCATTTGCACGCACAGTGATGCAAAGACTTTTGGAGGATGGCCTGGTGTCAAGAAGGGCAGCAAAGAAGCCACTTCTATCCAGGAAAAACATCAGGGACAGACTGATATTCTGCAAAAGGTGCAGGGATTGGACTGCTGAGGACTGGGGTAAAGTAATTTCCTCTGATGAATCCCCTTTCCGATTGTTTGGGGAATCCTGAAAAAAGCTTGTCCGGAAAAGACAAGGTGAGCGCTACCATCAGTCCTGTGTCATGCCAACAGTAAAGCATCCTGAGACCATTCATGTGTGGGGTTGCTTCTCAGCCAAGGGAGTGGGCTCACTCAAAACTTTGCCTAAGAACACAGCCATGAATAAAGAATGGTACCAACACTTCCTCCGAGAGGAACTTCTCCGAACCATCCAGGAACAATTTGGTGATGAACAATGCCTTTTCCAGCATGATGGAGCACCTTGCCATAAGGAAAAAGTGATAACTAAGTGCCTCGGGGAACAAAACATCGATATTTTGGGGCCATGGCCAGGAAACTCCCCAGACCTTAATCCCATTGAGAACTTGTGGTCAATCCTCAAGAGGCGGGTGGACAAACAAAAACACACCAATTTTGACAAACTCCAAGCATTGATTAAGCAAGAATGGGCTGCCATCATTCAGGATGTGGCCCAGAAGTTAATTGACAGCATGCCAGGGCAGATTGCAAAGGTCTTGAAAAAGAAGGGTCAACACTGTAAATATTGACTCTTTGCATCAACTTCATGTAATTGTCAATAAAAGCCTTTGACACTTATGACATGCTTGCAATTATACTTCAGTATTCCATAGCAACATCTGACAAAAATATCTAAAGACACTGAAGCAGCAAACTTTGTGAAAATGTATATTTATGTCATTCTCGAAACTTTTGGCCACGACTGTATGTTCTTAACCCTGGGCAACATGGGCCTGGGAGGCTCACAGGGATATTGGTATCCACAGTACTACACCAATTATACATTTATCAACTCAATACTTTTTTGTTACATAAATACAATGTAATTTAAGCATAACAATGTAAAAAGTTCTCTCTCTGCCTGGATATTGGCTTTAAAGCCGAAAATAAATCTCTGCCACATAACAATCTGTAGAATTAGCTTGAAAACTACTAAATTGTCTCTCAGATGCCAAAATGTTCCTTCAAGGTCCAGAGACTTGGTTTGTCAGGCCATGCACTGCCGAAGTCACAGTGAAACTCGATGAATTCTATTTTTTAGCGCACTCCAGTTGTGTTCTGATTATGTGTTCTGATTTTGAGTTGTGTTCTGATTACCTTTTTCGGGCCAGGGACCCCTTTTATGATAGCAAATTCATCAGGGAGGGGATTTACTATCATAAAAGGGGTCCCTGGCCCGAAAAAGTTTGAGAACCCCTGACTTAGACAACAGAACAAAACCGACAAAGTTTTCATTCATGATTGTAAAACAGTGGCTGTTTCTGTAAAATGGGAGAATAAAAACCATGTAAATGTCAGTCTTTCAGCATACTTTGAGCAATATAAGTACCGGTTGTATATTTTTTTGAGGAAAAAATAAAGTTACTAAAATGAATCTCATCTAAAAACTCACTCCTTTCAGTTTCACAATTGACATATTTCTATTCCATTACAACGTGAATACCAATCTTCAAGCAGACTGAAAAAAAAATTACTCACAACCACAAAACAGAATTCCAAAGACTGAAAAGGTCATTCACACACAATAACAATCCTTTCAAGAGTACACTCACACACTGCCTTCTGGGTAATTACAGTTCTTTGGCTGGAGTGTTCTGTGTTTCGCTTTGCTTGTTCTGTCTCAAAAGCTAACAACCTCTCATTATTCACGGTTTGAGTCAGGCCTTTTTTCCTTCAGAGGGGCAAATTACACATGAGAGTGACAGCTTTCAGAGAGAGGAGAGGCAGCCTCCCCAGCTTCCAGTAAGTGCAGTCTTAAATCATGGGGAGGGAGAAGGGCACTGACTGACTTCAGCCCTGCAGTCCTGGGGCCTGACTTTGTCGCAAGGGCAGTTCAGCCTATAGCCATGGCTATATTGAGGTACGATAGTATAGGTAGTTCAGTTCAACTAACTGTCCTCCATCTTGGCACCAAACCTTCCACGACAATCACATTCTAACCTGGAATGTACAGTAATTCTGGAATTGGAATTGTTTGGAGCCGATATGGCATCTATTGACGTTCCAATTCTCAGACAGTGACATGTAGGTGAACTCTGTGTGAACAGGATCTCTTTCTACAAGCCCTCAGGGCCTTACTCTGGTACCAGGGAGACTGACAAAGGCACACGTACATGCACGAATACACACCACTTGATCTACCTGTCTTTCTTTCTGGAGGCAAAGAGAGGATAATGAAAGTCATAGAGATATTTACACTCAGGATTCAGCTATTTAAGCCACACCCATTGCTGACAGGTGTATAAAATCGATCACACAGCCATGCAATCTCCATAGACAAACATTGGCAGTAGAATGATCTTACTGAAGAGCTCAGTCACTTTTAACGTGGCACATAGGATGCCACCTTTCTAACAAGTCAGTTCGTCAAATTTCTGCCCTGCTAGAGCTGCCCCAGTCAACTGTAAGTGCTGTTATTGTGAAGTGGAAACGTTTACGAGCAACAATGGCTTAGCCGCGAAGTGGTAGGCCACACAAACTCACAGAACAGGTCCGCCAAGTGCTGAAGAGCGTAGCGCGTAAAAATCTGTCCTCAGTTGCAACACTCACTACAGAGTTCCAAACTGCCTCTGGAAGCAATATCTGTATGTTGGGAACTTCATGAAATGGGTTTCCATGGCAGAGCAGCCGCACACAAACCTAAGATCATCATGCGCAATGCCAAGCATAGGCTGGAATAATGTAAAGCTCGCCGCAGTGGAAATGCATTCTCTGAAGTGATGAATAACGCTTTACAATCTGGTAGTCCGATGTATGAATCTGGGTTTGGCAGATGCCAGGAGAACGCTACCTGCCACAATGTGTAGTGCCAACTGTAAAGTTTGGTGGAGGAGGAATGATGGTCTGGGGCTGTATTTCATGGTTCGGGCTAGACCCCTTAGTTCCAGTGAAGGGAAATCTTAACGCTCCAGCATACAATGACATTCTAGACAATTCTACGCTTCCAACTTTGTGGCAACAGTTTGGGGAAGACCCTTTTCTGTTTCAGCATTATAATGTGCATGTGCACAAAGCGAGGTCCATACAGATATGGTTTGTAGAGATCGGTGTGGAAGAACTTGACTGGCCTGCACAGAGCCCTGACCTCAACCCCATCGAACACCTTTGGGATGACTTAGAACGCCAACTGAGAGCCAGGCCTATTCGCACAACATCAGTGCCAGACCTCACTAATGCACTTGTTGCTGAATGGAAGCAAGTTCCTGCAGCAATGTTCCAACATCTAGTGTTAAGCCTTCCGAGAAGATTGGAGACTGTTACATCAGCAAAGGGGGCACCCTCCATATTAATGCCCATGATATTGGAATCAGATGTTTGACGAGCAGGTGTCTATATGATTTTGGACATTTAGTGTATTTAAAGTGTATTATCCTGGGGAGGAAAACAGGGCCGACTGGAAAACACCGTCTGAAAACTAGGTGTTAACAATTGCGTGTGTACTATATATAGATATGTGTGTGTGTGTGTGTGTGTGTGTGTGTGTGTGTGTGTGTGTGTGTGTGTGTGTGTGTGTGTGTGTGTGTGTGTGTGTGTGTGTGTGTGTGTGTGGTGTTGACCACAGTGGAAGAAAAACAGGCTTCTTCATCACCAGAATAGAATTGCAGAGCTTCTAAAACAATGAGGTCATTGTTCCTGAATCACACAGTGAGAGAAGAAAGGAGAGGCTCCAATGATAGATAAACAACATCAAAATGTGTGTATTTGACCTTCCACATCAATTGTCAATGCTTGACATTACTATCATCCCTTCAATACATGCTTTAATAAATACTAGCAGATACCCTCCCGATTTATCTTATCTTAACTTGGGATGTATAAAATACCCAGCAGCACTACAGTCCTGACATACTCCAGGTGTTGTTAATACCTCTCCAAGAGCAGCTGACTTAGCGTCTTGTCCTCTGTAGAGAGAGAGTAAACGCCAGGACACCAACCAACTATGTGTCTGTCACGGTTATATATACACACACACCCAACGGAACGAGGACACGTATACCAGCTACACACATGTCCTTCTGCTGCACCCAATCTAATAACAGCATGTCTGTTACATCCTTTTCATTGCTCAGGCACTGCTTTAATTGGATGAACGACATCAAAGCATTCTCTGTGTCTTGTGTGGGCTTGTTACACTGATGCTCAAAACATGTTGGGGAAATCAAAGTTTAATGGGTATCAACAACACAAAGACCATTGTGAGCGTTGGTTAGAGCAGTGGTTCCCAAACTGTTGGGCGCGCTGCTCTAACCAACGCCCATATGTATACAGTACCAGTCAAAAGTTTGGACACAACTACTCATTCAAGGGTTTTCCTTTATTTTTACTATTTTCTACATTGTAGAATAATAGTGAAGACATCAGAAACATGAAAAAACACATATGGAATCATGTAGTAACCAAAAACGTGTTAAACAAATCAAAATATATTGTAGATTTCAGATTCTTCAAAGTAGCCACCCTTTCACTTGATGACAGCTTTACACTCTCTTGGCATTCTCTCAACCAGCTTCATGTGGAATGCTTTCCCAACAGTCTTGAAGGAGTTCCCAAATATGCTGACCACTTGTTAGATGCTTTTCGTTCACTCTGCGGTCCAACTCATCCCAAACCATCTTAATTGGGTTGAGATCGGGTGATTGTGGAGGCCAGGTCATCTGATGCAGCACTCCATCACTGTCCTTCTTGGTCAAATAGCCCTTTCACAGCCTGGAGGTGTGTTTTGGGTCATTGTACTGTGGAAAAACAAATGTTCGGCCCACTAAGCGCAAACCAGATGGGATGGCGTATGGCTGTAGAATGCTGTGGTAGCCATGTTGTTTAAGTGTGCCTTGAATTGTAAATAAATCCCAGACAGTGTCACCAGCAAAGCACCCACACACCATCACACCTCCTCCTCCATGCTTCACGGTGGGAACCACACAAGCGGATATCATCTGTTCACCTACTCTGCGTCTCACAAAGACACAACGGTTGGAACCAAAAATCTCAAATTTGGACTCATCAGACCAAAGGACACATTTCCTTATTGGTGTCCTTTAGTAGAGGTTTCTTTGCAGCAATTTGACCATGAAGGCCTGATTCACGCAGTCTCCTCTGAATAGTTGATGTTGAGATGTGTCTGTTACTTGAACTCTGTGAAGCATTTATTTGCATTTATTTGAGGCTGGTAACTCTAATGAACTGATCCTCTGCAGCAGAGGTAACTCTGGGTCTTCCTTTCCTGTGACGGTTCTCATGAGTTTCATCATAGCGCTTGATGTTATTTGCGACTGCACTTGAAGAAACTTTCAAAGTTCTTGAAATTTTCAGATTAACTGACCTTCATGTCTAAAGTAATGATAGACTGTCATTTCTCTTTGCTTATTTGAGCTTTTCTTGCCATAATATGGACTTGGTCTTTTACCAAATAGGGCTATCTTCTGTATACCCCCTACCTTGTCACAACACACAAACGCATTAAGAAGGAAAGAAATCCCACAAATTAACTTTTAACAATCCACACTTGTTAATTGAAATGCATTCCAGGTGACTACCTCATGAAGCTTGTTGAGAGAATGCAAAGAGTGTGTAAAGCTGTCATCAAGGCAAACGGTGGCTACTTTGAAGAATCTCAAATATAAAATATATTTTCATTTGATTAACACTTTTTTGATTCTATATGTGTCATTTCATAGTTTTGATGTCTTCACTATTATTCTACAATGTAGAAAATAGTAAACATACGTGCCCCCCTAGTGGTCTAAGACACTGCATCTCAGTGCTAGCTGTGCCACTAGAGATTTTGGGTTAGAGTCCAGGCTCTGTCGCAGTCGACCGGGAGAGCCATGGGGCGACGCACAATTGGCCCAGTGTCGTCCGGGTTAGGGGTGGGGTTGGCTGGCAGGGATGTCCTTGTCACATCGCGCACTAGCGACTCCTGTGACGGGCCGGGCGCAGTGCACGCTGACAGGGTTGCCAGGTGCACGGTGTTTCCTCCGTCACATTGGTGCGTCAGGCTTCCGGGTTAAGCGGGCATTGTGTCAAGAAGCAGTGCGGCTTGGCTGGGTTGTGTTTCGGAGGACGCACGGCTCTCGACCTTCGCCTCTCCCGAGTCCGTACGGGAGTTGCAGCGATGAGACAAGACTGTAACTACCAATTGGATACCACTAAATTGGTAGAAAAAGGGGTAATAAATACATTTTAAAAAATAGAAAATAGTTAACAAGAAAAACCCTGGAATTAATAGGTGTGTACAAGCTTTTGACTGGTACTGTATATATTTATTGATTTTTACTCTTGAAAGTAAAAATAATACTGGGTGCAATTTTGAAATTGGGTAGTGCATCAGCAGTTTTCCTGTCATGTCAGACCTTAGAGAACTATTTATAACTTCTCAGAAATGTCCAAGGCCAGTTTCCCTAAAGAATCTTAATACTAAGTACATTGTTAGAACCATCGTAGGAGCATCGTTACATCTCTGAGCTGTTTCCCAAAGCCATTGTTACTAAAGTTGCTCTTGAAAACGCTTGTCATTTACCGACTGCCTCAGAACAGCTAAGTGCATTGTTAGATGCTTTTGCCCTTCTGCGTCACTTTATACACAAAAGATCTACGCTCAACACAAAATCAAGATGTTTATCTGTCTTTCTGTGACCACCAATAACTTCAGAACGAATGTAACTTCAAATACAAAGTTGCCAATTTCTTTTCAATTGTTACTAACAAGCAAAGGATATGCTTAAAATAAAAACTGAGATGACTGTATTAAAATATAAATACACTAAAGGCTACATAGACCTATAAATATGAATGATATTGAAATCATTTTCATGTTCATTTAATTAAGTTATATTCAGTTATTTGTACGCTGCTGTCTGTAATTTTTGCCTCAATATATTTAATGACGTGTAATATCTGTAATGATGTGCCAAATATTGATTTAGTGCAATATTATAGGGACATTTGTAGCCCTAGTTGATATTATCTCTAGGAGCTGATCCGTCGTCAGTTATGTGGAATAATTCTAATTTGAAGGTATGATTTGAAAGAGAGAACACTTATCCAAGAGCAGTGCTGCCTTTCTTTCGATCCTATCAGTATACATCCTCTGCATGTTGTTTTGGGAAACGCGTGTAACGTCTTCGCCCACTGTAGGAAAGATGCATCGCTAAAACACTCGTAAGCCAAAGTTCCATCGCTATCGGGAAACTGGGCCCAGATCAACTAGCCCATGTCAGCTAATGTTTTGTAGCTAGGTTTTTTTAGCCTTTGAATTTGGTTTTCATGTTTGAGTCAGTCAGATATCACATAAGACATGGCTAAATGTGTTGAAATGCAGGAAATGTGCTTTAAAACTGCAAAATTCTCTCCACCCCATGGAAAAATGTGTAGAATTGCAGGAAATTTGCTTAAAAATTGCCCCCAAAAAATCTACACGTGCAAAGTTCTCTCCACCAACAAGAGGGGTGTAGATTGTTTGTCATGGATGCGGGATGTTCCCCTATGGGGGGCCCGAGTGAAAAAAATCACTGAGGGAATCACTGAGTTAAAGGCATTCAAAACAGCCATGAAACAAAGTGCCAGGTGTGACCGCTTCAAAGCAGCTCGAACAAAGCAGCTCGTCTGGTTTCCTTTTTGGTGTAAACATCGGGCTGGAAGTCCTATACAATAGCTAGAGAAGAACTAAAACCTTTCAGAAAGAGGTCATTTTACAGAGCATAGAAAGAGTAGCAGGATCACACAATACATGTTAAAAACAGAAAACACCCAAACCTCATCTGTAAAGGCTCATTCGTCAGATACTGTAGCATTAAAACTTGTTCTATGTTCTAGGCTCTTGTTAACTTCTACTATTTTCTATTAGTCCTATTTTCTACTACTGTTCCTGATCTTTACAATGTTCTACTGTTTCTGTTTTCTACTATTTCTACGTTCAACAATTTTCAAAAAATTTCTACTATGTCTATTTTCTATTGCTGTTAAAATCACCAATTCGGTTTTCTTTCACGAAGCCCATCGTCCTCCTGCCTACACTTTACTCCACTCTCATTCACATTACCACATATGGGGATTATCATGATAATACAAGCTGATACTAGATTATTGATCCACTCATTTACGTTCACTGCCTCAGAAGCACCTGCCAATACAATCAACCAGAAACGAATGAGCTCTTCTACGGGGCTTCGCTTCGCTACAGATAATGAATACGTACTCAAAGATCATAGAGACAGCAAAACACATAGGACCTGGTTGCATCTGCATAAGCACGTACGCATGCACACACACACTCTGTGGCTTAGTTTACTTTACACAGTCATAACACTCTGTTTGAGGAAACAGAATGGTGCACTGTTAAAACAATTAAAACCAAGCGAGTGGCGATGCATTTCCCCTCGCACGTAACTCCACTAAGTGCTCCATTTTCTGTGTTATAACACAACGAACCCATTGAAGACAGGACTAGCGAATATCAGCCCATACTAATGGTAAATTATACACCATATTCAGGGTTTCAGTGTACACAGCAGTGTTGGTAAATGTCTGCGTAAAGGCTTGTAGTTAATCATGCGTTTGGTTGGTACTCTGGGGACTGGGCTGGGTAACCAATCACAAAGATGCTAGTGGTATACTGCTGAGGCTAAGCTGTTTCTGAACATCTTCCTCAGGGAAGTATTGTAGTGAGGAAGATGAGTGGTGCAGGTCCCTTCCCTTTCACATGAGCCTCATTGTGTTCATGGATGACAATAACCAAATGTGGTTTTCTATACAATTGACAGTATACTGTATAGGCTACCTTACTGCATGTAGTATTATATACAAACAAACACGCAGTGTCAATAAGATACGTAGCAATACATGCATACAGCTTAACTTCATGGTTGTTACGCAGGGAACTTATTGATGAGCGACCCAAGCTACTAGAGGAGCAGCAAGGAGACGTTAAAGAACAGCTCTATTAGATGTGATGTCATTCATTCTACCCAGTATGCTCTCTGGGGATCCACATTTAAACACATCACATTGGGAGGAAAGATCCGTCACCCATCACAAGATCTCCACTTGTCCCCAATACTGAATCCGAATGGCTGGGTAACGCGCTACACTTTCCAATGCACCAGGGTTATTCATGACTTGACATTATAAAAGTAAGTTGTATAATTTATGGCACTCAATTAAAGACATGCTCCAAAACTATGGCGATTAGTAAGTCTTTTTTTTTTTTTACTTCACGCTTCGAGCTGGATGTCTCAATGTGTAGTTCATACATGCATAATCTATGAGCAGAATTACTGTCTTACCTCAAATTAGCAACAAGATCCCTAGTTGGAAAGCTACTGTTTTCTGGAAGCTGTGCGGCACCATTTTCCCTAAATTTTCCTCCATGTGAGCTAGCCAATGAGCTTCTGCCCCTCATCATTTGAGTGACAGCTAGCAAGAGGCACACAGAGCAGAGCGAGAGAGAGAGCAATGACGTGGTCCACATATCTGCGCATAAAGTATGTAACGTAGTACCCAATGTTCAGGGCCCACTTTTTGCTCGTGAGCACTACATCCAGAACTAATTGCTAAAAGTACACAAAAGTACCGGAGAATCTCTTTAATGCAATAACTTCCGTGCATGGTCTGTTTTCGAGAGATAAAACTATGCAGCCAGCAACCCAGTTAAAAAAAGCAGCCGAGGCAAAACCACCGGCTTGATTTACGATGGTAAATTAAAAATAATGAAACATTTATGACAGGAATTTGCAGGTAGTCATAAAACTAATACAGAACTTCGAAGTTGCAGACGTTTTATTTCTGTCCATTTTATCTGTAAGCGATGCAAGACGATCTAATGTTGTGAAAAGACTAGGCCTATCAACTAAACAGTGCTAACAGTGTGTACTGTAGTAAAGGTGGGAGGTTAATTTATTGACAGCGCTAATGAATAGTTGCTGTTTCAGTGTTCAACGCCTCAGCTCCAGCTACAGACGCTAGCTGTGCACATTCAGGCTCTCTTGTGCATGAAAGCCGAGCCCCCGCTGGCGTTTGAGACAGGGTGCCAGGCCATGATTGAATGAAAGCCCATCCTTGACTGACAAATGATATATTAAGCCTCCCGTCAGCGGAGGGGGGACGGGACGGGGGAGTCAGGCATGTCAGCTACCTGCTCCATCCAGCACAACCTCCACTTGTCAATCTATTTGCCCTTCACTTGGCCAGGCCTCTAAACAAGATCTGAAATGTTATAAGGCCTGCGCGCCCTAGTTTTTCACTTCTACCATGTGTCCCTGCCCAGGCACTTAGACATATCAACCATGTGACTGGAAGAAATGAGTGTCTGCCTGCTATGAATGTCAGAGTATCATATTTAGAAGTGAAGGACCATTTGTTGGGGCTGATGGGTATATTGTCTGGTTCCCTCCCTGTGGGATATTAGATATTAGAGAAGCTCCAAATGATAGAGGATTGAGTCCAAGATATGAAATGTTGAAGAATGACACAATTAATCACCAAGAGAAATATATTATAGGATATTGTATTTTGTACTGAGACATACAGAGAGTATGTATGTGTGTGTGCATCAGTGTCCGTGTCCATGCCTGTGTTAGTGTGTGCTAGGGGGTACTGTGTAGTGGGCAGGTGTGATTGTCCCTCTCCCCTGTCCTCTGACTGTGAGTGTGGCGCTGGGTGAGTGTTGATTGTGGATGATTAATGGGCTGGAGTACCAGGCAGAGAAAGGTCAACTCCTGGGTTGGAGAGGGAGCAGTTACACTGGGAGTAATTAAGACATTGTGTAAGCATGATTAATACACACACACACAATTAATACACACACTCTGACGCTTGCCTGGTCAACAACCAGCTACCAGATGGTTCACACACACAGGCTGGATCCCAAATGGCACCACATATGCCCTATTTAGTGCACTACCTTCTTGCACTCGATAGGGAACAGGTTGCCATTTGGGAAGCACCCAGAGGCCTACGCAGCTGCTTTTTCTCCGCTGTGTAATGGTTACTAACTAGGTGATTTTATGAATCATGGCAGATATGATTCCATGAAAGAGTTAAATGAACATACTGCACCTGTTTTAATGTGATCAGGATCAGAACAGATCAGCAAGGCACAGGGTTCCATGGAGGGAGGGAGAGATAAAGGACAGAAAAAGAAAACATATTTAGAATTACAATTCTGTTCGATTATTTTCTATTCTATTCTCGGTATGTAACATACAAGACATTGAAAGATCACCACCAGTCGACCTCGGATGACTTATTGCATGAGAAGATCAATCTACATCAATACTCTCCCTCCAATGGCCTCCTCATAGATGCCAGCAGTCAGCCCATTAGTAGCCTCTGCTACTCTTTCTCCTCAGCTTCATTTTCAATTTCAATGAGGTTATACCAGGGCAAGTATGGTGAAATATACTGAGCAGGTGTTAGGTTATAACCAGTCACATGCATGCAGTTATAGAATCATTTAAAAAAGTAATACTAAGTTAAACCAAAACAGGACATAAATAGTGGGAAAAGTACATTTCTAAATAATAATCCTCTCTCCTCACATTTTCCTTCCCTGTTTTCCTCCATCGCTCGCTCTCCCATCAATCCATTTCTCCTTCACTTGCTCTACTCCCCTCTCTCTCCTTTTCTTTCCTGTATTCTCCCCTGTCGTGTGATGGGGTCTACACTGAGGGATTAGCCTCATGGTACAGAGGGGAACTCTGGGAGACAGGTGTCACAACGCTCCGGTAACCACAGCCTAACCTTTAGCTTTTTTTTGTTTTTTTACATTTTCATTTGTCATTTAGCAGACCCTCTTATCCAGAGCGACCTACGGGAGAAATGTGGTTTAAGTGCCTTGCTCAAGGCACATCGACAGATCTTTTCACTGTTGCAATCCTTTGTCTAATTCACAAGTCCCATCCTATAGCAAACACCATAATAACCACCACAGCAGGGGTTTCAAGTTCCCCGACAAGCAACTCCCTGGCTCATCCGTCACGGTAGCACTTTATTTGAAGGGTACCTACATAAGGACTTCATAACACATTCATAACTCGTTCACAAGCAGCACATAGGCGTTTCAGTGTCACCACCGTCTCATTAGATGAGTGTTAAGTGTGCTAACGAGAGAAGAGACAGAGAGTTAAAGACATTAGTTTGAAATTTCATCTGATGATCCCTGACACTAGATTAGCTTTACTGTACTGTACTAACAGTGGTACATTATCACACTGATTATAACTCATTATGAGAGGGCTGGGCTTAGGGGGCTGTAGAACTCAGAACATAGGGAACCGGAGATAGACCCCATGGAGAGTACTAGCCAGGAGGGAATGAGTGCTGACTCTAGCCCACCCTGGTACTTTTGTAGATTAACCCCATTAACCAATCATAGCACTCCTTTAGGATCGAACATTTAGCAAATCACCAGCAGAGGGAATCAATTTTCCCATTCACTGTATTGGTGGTGCTCATTAAATTGATCAGCACTTTAAAATGAGCAGAAAGCCCACTCTGGAAATGGTATGTTCTTGTTGAGTATATTTTCCCAAATAATAGGTCTTTAAATGAGCAAAATCAAAACGCTTACTTTTTAGATATTACTATTAATAATTTAAATGATGACTAAATTAATGTGACACATTTTTTTCAGAAACTAGACAATCCATAAATGATTATGTTAGAACAAAAACGCCTAAAACTTTATCATGATTTTCAAAAAAATAAATTGTGATATAAATATAAAAACTACGTTAAACATCCTTCCTCCCAATGAAGTTTCCTTGTGAAAATTGCCAGAACAATCTGAGATACCAAAAATATTTTGTGGCTATTTCTGACTTTCTGCTGATAGCTGCATTATTGAGGAAAAATGAGCCTCCTATGACTGTGATATGTGGTTGTCCCACCTAGCTATCTTAAGATGAATGCACCAACTGTAAGTCGCTCTGGATAAGAGCACCTGCTAAATAACTCAAATGTAAAATGTATGGCCACGCCACAGTCATGTCCCACTATTCTAACATGGTCTCCTGTCCTAGCGCTACAGTCATGTCCCACTATTCTAACATGGTTTCCTGTCCTAGCGCTACAGTCATGTCCCACTATTCTAACATGGTTTCCTGTCCTAGCGCTACAGTCATGTCCCACTATTCTAACATGGTCTCCTGTCCTAGCGCTACAGTCATGTCCCACTATTCTAACATGGTTTCCTGTCCTAGCGCTACAGTCATGTCCCACTATTCTAACATGGTCTCCTGTCCTAGCGCTACAGTCATGTCCCACTATTCTAACATGGTCTCCTGTCCTAGCGCCACAGTCATGTCCCACTATTCTAACATGGTCTCCTGTCCTAGCGCCACAGTCATGTCCCACTATTCTAACATGGTCTCCTGTCCTAGCGCTACAGTCATGTCCCACTATTCTAACATGGTCTCCTGTCCTAGCGCTACAGTCATGTCCCACTATTCTAACATGGTTTCCTGTCCTAGCGCTACAGTCATGTCCCACTATTCTAACATGGTTTCCTGTCCTAGCGCTACAGTCATGTCCCACTATTCTAACATGGTTTCCTGTCCTAGCGCTACAGTCATGTCACACTATTCTAACATGGTTTCCTGTCCTAGCGCTACAGTCATGTCACACTATTCTAACATGGTTTCCTGTCCTAGCGCTACAGTCATGTCACACTATTCTAACGTGGTTTCCTGTCCTAGCGCTACAGTCATGTCACAATATTCTAACGTGGTTTCCTGTCCTAGCGCTACAGTCATGTCACACTATTCTAACGTGGTTTCCTGTCCTAGCGCTACAGTCATGTTACACTATTCTAACGTGGTTTCCTGTCCTAGCGCTACAGTCATGTCACACTATTCTAACGTGGTTTCCTGTCCTAGCGCTACAGTCATGTCACACTATTCTAACATGGTTTCCTGTCCTAGCGCTACAGTCATGTCACACTATTCTAACATGGTTTCCTGTCCTAGCGCTACAGTCATGTCACACTATTCTAACATGGTTTCCTGTCCTAGCGCTACAGTCATGTCACACTATTCTAACGTGGTTTCCTGTCCTAGCGCTACAGTCATGTCCCACTATTCTAACGTGGTCTCCTGTCCTAACGCTACAGTCATGTCCCACTATTCTAACATGGTCTCCTGTCCTAGCGCTACAGTCATGTCCCACTATTCTAACATGGTTTCCTGTCCTAGCGCTACAGTCATGTCACACTATTCTAACATGGTTTCCTGTCCTAGCGCTACAGTCATGTCACACTATTCTAACGTGGTTTCCTGTCCTAGTGCTACAGTCATGTCCCACTATTCTAACATGGGCTCATGCCCTTATCCCTAGAATAACTGTTCAGGTGAAGGCATTGCTCAGAAGAGCGAGTCTTCCATATTGCTTTTTGAAGATGGCTACCTTTATACAGATCATTATTCCCTTTCCACTCAGACTGATTATGAATGATTATGATAAACTGTTGCCAGTATATGAGAGGTTAAATTAGAAACAGTTTCTTCGCTGGTAGATGTTTGTTGAACGAATCACCAGCTGTGGCTCATAATATAAAGTTAAAAAAAAAAAAAATTCTCTCCCCAATTTCATGATATCCAATTGGTAGTTACAGTCTTGTCTCATCGCTGCAACTCCCGTACGGACTCGGGAGAGGCGAAGGTCGAGAGCCCTGCGTCCTCCGAAACACAACCCAGCCAAGCCGCACTGCTTCTTGACACAATGCCCACTTAACCCGGAAGCCTGACGCACCAATGTGTCAGAGGAAACACCGTGCACATGGCGACTGTGTCAGCGTGCACTGCGCCCGGCCCATCACAGAAGTAGCTAGTGCGCGATGGGACAAGGATATCCCTGCCGGCCAACCCCTCCCCTAACCCGGACAATGCTGGGCTAATTGTGCACCGCCCTATGGGTGTCGTGGCCGGCTGCGTCAAAGCCTGGACTCGTACCCAGAATCTCTAGTGGCACAGCTAGCACTGTGATGCAGTGCCTTAGACCACTGTGCCACTAGAGATTCTGGGTTCGAGTCCAGGCTCTGTCACAGCCGGCCGCGGGAGGCCAAGTATGAATATTTCTGATAACAGTCTGACATGCAGTAGTTTTGCCAAATACTAATTAATACAATTAATTTAATTAATTGTGTTCATATTCCACCTGTATGCTATCACACAATCTCTTTTACATTCATTTCAGATCGTATCTGGACCTATTGTTTTCATCAAATCATTACAATGATGATGACATACTGTACATTCATTAAAAACCAAACTACCTAGAGACACTGGTCCCACAGTCTCTTTCTCCTGTCTGTCAGTGGGACAGAAGTTCCTGCCTGTGTCAGCGTCTCCTCACATTAATAGTAAGTGAGTTAGGACATCAGGCCCGCGCTACGCAGCTCCACATGTCAACAAAGCGGAGGTCTAGCAGTGCTGACAGTCACCAAGCAGCTACCCGGCGCCGTGCTACACGAGTCTTTTACAAGAGGCCTCTGGGAAGCTCTAGCAGAGCGCTACAATAAGACGAGTGGATAGGCTCCATATGGCCCAGGATTCACAGCCTTCAAAGACAAAGCAAAGGGACCATGAAAAGAGAGAAAGAGAGGGGGGAGACAGAGATAGAGACAGAAAAAGAGACACAGAGATAGAGACAGAGAGACACAGAGATAGAGATAGAGACAGAGACAGACAGAGAGACAGAGAGGCCATGTGACAGTGCCAGGAAGCAGCCAGCCAACAGCATAGGGTGGATCTTTGCCAGCTCCAGCTTGGTTCGAAAGCATTTCTTAATAGGCCCAGTACAGGGGATGACAAGTAGTTGAATGGCGCCATATTAAAAGAACAGAGAGTGTGTGTGTTTGTCTGCGTGTGTGTGCCAGGCCCCCAGTGTCCGGTCTGGTGTGTGAAGTCACGTGAAGTCACAAGCTCTGCTAGCGGTGCCAAAAGCCCTGGTCTGCGCTAGAAAGCCTATGTAAATTATGATTGCCAGAACGGCCAAACAATTTAAAAAAAATTTGGCCTCAAATTTTTTTGCCTCTAAAATTAGTTTATTATGATCAAGTTTGATCCCCATGGTGAATTATTTTAAAGTTGGCTACAAATCGAGATATTTAACTAAATTGTGATCCATTCTGACTACTACATTTGTCGTCACACAGGACCACGTGCTGACACAGACCAATCATGGGCCGGGAGGCTACGAGGAGGCTGGCGGTTGACTCTCTCAGGCAGGATGAAAACGACTACATCAACCATGATCCATTACTAGTTAAGCGATTTTTTTGGTGCCATTCAGCCCCATTCAGTAATATGGTGTGCTTCAAATTCAAATACTTCCGGCCATCAGGAGTTTTCCATTAAAATACGTGGATATCGTCAGTGTTATAACTATGTACTGGTTTTAATGTCTATGGTGTGTATGTGCTTGTGCATGAGTATGCATGTCTTTTCATATGTTTTCATAAGTTTGCATCTCTAGAACCCAAACTGTAAATAGCTTGCTGTTATTGTGCCTTTCTAGTGCGTCCACTTTCTAATTTAACGGAAACATTTTTAGAACTCATGTAGACTATGTTTAAAAAACTCATTTATCAAAAGCAGCTCTGTTTAGTGCAGGTTTGGAAACCACTTTGAGAACCCTTATTATAGACTAAGATCGAAAGCAGAACTTTGCACTTCCTAACACAAAGTGCACACAAATGTTGGCAGAATATTTCCTGTTGGAAAACCATGTCTCCTTTTTGTCCTGTCCAAGTTTGTTAAACTCCTGTCATTTCAATTGTTCTGCTATAGAAAAACTATAATCCACCTGTCAACAATGACAGCGTGTTGGAAAACTGGGATAATGGATAGCGTACTTCCCTTAAATCTCAACCAGGCCCTTTTCAGGCCAACTAAAACCATTACGGAACCACTATTTCTCTCAGTTAAAAAAGATTTTTGCACTGAATCATCATTGCCTCTCAGAGTATCATACAATGATCCATTTCTATGTCCAGAAATTAAGATTTACGAGCAAATATTAAATATTGACATTTTTTGTTGTTGTTGTCCCTTCTCTGTTGCTGTAGGAACTATAGAATAGAGCATGTTGGGTCAACCCAGTTAGACTCAGGCAGAGATAGAAGCCCTTTAATTTTAGTTAAATAATGACATTGAAATAATCAACTGATTCATGGGGTCCATTATAAGCTATTTCCACAGGTAATCAACCTTAACAGAGAAACAGAAACGTCACGATCTAGAGATTAAAGTCGTCTTTGTCCATTAAAGTCGTCTTTGTCTTTGTCCATTGTTCTTCGGTGTCTCATAAAGGTAATTAAGAACAGATATCGTAGGAGTAGAAACTTGATGTTTAAAGTCAAATACAAGACCTCAGATACGTGCAGCCAAGTAATACTTTTACCTTGAGGATAACAAGATGTCCATTACTGAACAATGTTAGAAAGATGACACAGAAAGAAGACATCACAGAAGACATTGAAACACCTCTAAACACACATCACCTCTAAAAACTCTTCCTTTGTGTTTTTCTTTCCTTTCATTCTTTATTTTACTGGTAAAACAGTCTTAAACAATTACAGTTGAAGTCGGAACTTTACATACACTTAGGTTGGAGTCATTAAAACTCATTTTTCAACCACTCCACAAATTTCTTGTTAACAAACTATAGTTTTGGCAAGTCGGTTAGGACATCTACTTTGTGCATGACAAGTCATTTTTCCAACAAATGTTTACTGACAGATTATTTAACTTATAATTCACTGTATCACAATTCCAGTGGGTCAGAAGTTTACATACACTAAGTAGACTGCGCCTTTAAACAGCTTGGAAAATTCAAGAAAATTATGTCATGGCTTTGGAAGCTTCTGATAGGCTAATTGACATCATTTGAATCAATTGGATGATTTCAAGACCTACCTTCAAAATCAGTGCCTCTTTGCTTGACATCATGGGAAAATCAAAAGAAATCAGCCAAGACCTCAGAATAAATTGTAGACCTCCACAAGTCTGGTTCATCCTTGGGAGCAATTTTCAAAACGCCTGAAGGTACCACGTTCATCTGTACAAACAATAGTACGCAAGTATAAACACCATGGGACCACGCAGCCTTCATACCGCTCAGGAAGGAGACGCGTTCTATCTCCTAGAGATTAATGTACTTTGGTGCGAAACGTGCAAATCAATCCCACAACAACAGCAAAGGACCTTGTGAAGATGCTGGAGGATAAGGTACAAAGTCCTATATCAACATAACCTGAAAGGCCGCTTAGCAAGGAAGAAGCCACTGCTCCAAAACCTCCATAAAACAGCCAGACTACGGTTTGCAACTGCACATGGGGTCAAAGATTGTACTTTTTGGAGAAATGTCCTCTGGTCTGATGAAACAAAAATAGAACTGTTTGGCCATAATGACCATCGTTATGTTTGGAGGAAATAGGCGGAGGCTTGCAAGCCAAAGAACATCATCCCAACCGTTTTTGCACAAGGGTGGCAGCATCATGTTGTGGGGGTGCTTTGCTGCAGGAGAGACTGGTGCACTTCACAAAATAGATGGCATCATGAGGCAGGAAAATTATATGGATATATTGAAGCAACATCTCAAGACATCAATCAGGAAGTTAAAGCTTGGTCGCAAATGAGTCTTCCAAATGGACAATGACCTCAACCATACTTCCAAAGTTGTGGCAAAATGGCTTAAGGACAACCAAGTCAAGGTATTGGAGTGGCCATCACAAAGCCCTGACCTCAATCCTATAGAAAATTTGTGGGCAGAACTAAAAAAGCGTGTGCGAGCAAGGAGGCCTACAAACCTGACTCAGTTACACCAGCTCTGTCAGGAGGAATGGGCCAAAATTCACCCAACCTATTGTGGGAAGCTTGTGGAAGGTTACTCGAAACGTTTGACCTAAGTTAAACAATTGAAAGGCAATGCTACCAAATACTAATTGAGTGCATGTAAACTTCTGACCCACTGGGAATGTGATGAAAGAAATAAAAGCTGAAATAAATAATTCTCTACTATTTTTCTGACATTTCACATTCTTAAAATAAAGTGGTGATCCTAACTGACCTAAGACAGGAAATTCTTACTAGGATTAAATGTCAGGAATTGTGAAAAACGGTGTTTAAATGTATTTGGCTAAGGTGTATGTAAACTTTCGACCTCAACTGTAAGAGGGGTAAACAGACCAAATTACTAGGGTGAGGCACATGGGCTACTAACATCTTACTACACAACATACACTTAGTATTACTTTCTTAGATACAGTATACATATCTCCCTGGCATATTACATAATTTATGAAGCAGCATACAACAGATTTCTGGACTCACGTTGTGCTCGGCTCACTTGAACAGGAAGGTGGCGTGGCGGTCCTCCGAGTTAACAGTTGTTTTGAGCGTGGCACAAATCTTGCTTCATTGACAGCCTGGCCGATGTTGAATGTTTATCATTTTAAATTTGGAAAAGAGCCCAATTACCCAGATTTGGGACCACACAGCCACGGTCACCAATTCCTTCCAAACCACTCGTTGAATTTGCGATTTCCAACTTGTTGTGTGATGTTTATGTTCAATGGCCGATGAGCACCAATAAGTTTTATCTATAATTTATCTTCATTATTTCTCTTCATATAACAAGGATTAAAAAGGACTTGCCAGTAGATTGTCGACTTGATTCATGATGATGACTGCTAGCTAAGATTCTGAAAGTATGATGTTGACATGATCAGTCCGATCAAAGGTACTATACATATAACGTGATTTGACTTCCTGTTATCTGTGGCCAATGACCTTGAGCCTTCTTGGATTGGCACTTCTATGGCAGCATCCGAAGGGCTATAATTTTCGATGTCTCCTCTTACACTTGGCAGTGATGTAAAGTCCCCATGAGTGACAGAACACTGAGCCAATCATGGCGCAAAGCTCCACCACCACAGCTTGCCCCACCACCACAGAAAGCACTGAGCTAGGCTGAAACATTTTGGAGCTGCCTTATGCAACAGTGTTTGTAGAGGTGCTGACTAACAGAAGGTAAATTGTATAAGAAGAAAGAAAGTCGCACACTAAATTCGAGCAAAAGGTTAGTTTAACATACTATTTACGTCAATACTGTTAGCATGATGTTAGTTCAACACCAGGGTTTAGCTAGTAGAGGAGCTGGGTTGTGTTTACACTGAGGGCCCATAAGCCACTGACAAAAACATCCTTCCTTTAAGATTCTCTTTCATTACTTTCTCGCTTTATTTTACTGTTCACCTCTACACCGTTAGCATGATGTTAGTTCATCAGGGAGCGATATAGAAAAAGCTTGCTGGGTTTTGTTCACACTCATGGTCCATACATCAACAGGCCACAGGCAAAGCCATTGATCTCAGAGCCTCACTAAATCAACACCAGACAAAGTTCATCAAAAGGTCAGCCAAGTCATCTGATCGTCACATTCCAGAACCCAGAGTTTTACAACAGCCAGCCATTCATTGGGGCAGGTTCAATGTCACCCAAAGTTCAGGGATGACAACGAACAAACTGAACATACCAGGAAACACAAATAGACAGTTTCATAAATAGGATAAATCTAGACTTGACGGGCAAAGGCAAATACAAAGTGGCAGTTTCTTGAAAAACATGAATTCACTAGACTATAGAAAGTCCCATACATGGACCACACTGACCGTTTCACTTCACTTGTTAAGTAAATTACACATATGACTACATGAAAAACCTTAGCGCTATCAGGTCAGGATAAGTAACATTATAATTAATTATGCTGGGAGGTAAAAATATATTTCACGAACAAATTAGAATTTTATAAAATAAAGAACGCAAAAATTTGTATAATGTCTTCTACGAAAAAAAGCATTTCCAAAATGGCTCCTACTAGGATAAGAAGAGGGACAGGGACAGCAGATTAAAGCCACTTGAAAAACAAATATACAGTTGAAGTCGAAAGTTACATACACTTAGGTTGGAATCATTAAAACTCGTTTTCAACCACTCCACAACTGTCTTGTTAACAAACTATAGTTTTGGCAAGTCGTACAGGACATCTACTTTGTGCATGACACAAGTAATTTTCCCAATAATTATTTACAGACAGATTATTTCACTTATAATTCACTGTATCACAATTCCAGTGGGTCAGAAGTTTACATACACTAAATTGACTGCCTTTAAACAGCTTGGAAAATTCCAGAAAATGATGTCATGGCACTGACGAAAACCATGAAGCACGGTTGAGACCGCAGGAGCGGTAGAGATACTCTTAATGATTGGCTATGAAAAGCCAACTGACATTTACTCCTGAGGTGCCGACTTGCTACACCCTCGATAACTACTGTGATTATTAGTATTTGACCATGCTGGTCATTTATGAACATTTGAACATCTTGGCCATGTTCTGTTATAATCTCCACCCGGCACAGCCAGAAGAGGACTGGCCACCCCTCATAGCCTGGTTCCTCTCTAGGTTTCTTCCTAGGTTTTGGCCTTTCTAGGGAGTTTTTCCTAGCCACCGTGCTTCTACACCTGCATTGCTTGCTGTTTGGGGTTTTAGGCTGGGTTTCTGTACAGCACTTCGAGATATTAGCTGATGTACGAAGGGCTATATAAAATAAAATTGATTTGATTTTGGCAGCATCATGTTGTGGAGGTGCTTTGCTGCAGGAGGAACTGGTGCACTTCACAAAATAGATGGCATCATGAGGCAGGAAAATTATGTGGATATATTGAAGCAACATCTCAAGACATCAGTCAGGAAGTTAAAGCTTGGTCGCAAATGTGTCTTCCAAATGGACAATGACCCAAAGCATACTTCCAAAGTTGTGGCAAAATGGCTTAAGGACAACAAAGTCAAGGTATTGGAGTGGCCATCACAAAGCCCTGACCTCAATCCTATAGAAAATATGTGGGCAGAACTAAAAAAGGGTGTGCGAGCAAGGAGGCCTACAAACCTGACTCAGTTACACCAGCTCTGTCAGGAGGAATGTGCCAAAATTCACCCAACTTATTGTGGGAAGCTTGTGGAAGGCTACCCGAAATGTTTGACCCAAGTTAAACAATTTAAAAGCAATGCTACCAAATATGTTACGATAATCCTCCTCCTCTTCATCAGAAGAGGAGGAGCAGGGATTGAACCAAGGTGCAGCGCGTTGAAATGACATGATGAATTTATTTAACAAGACAAAACGAACTATACTTGAAAATGATACAAAATAACAAAACGAAAGTAGACAGACCTGAACGACGAACTTACATACAACGTGAAGAACGAAATGAACAGGAACAGACTACATGAAATGAACAAACCGTAAACAGTCCCGTATGGTGCAAACATTGACACAGACACAGGAGACAACCACCCACAAACAAACACTGTGAACCGCCTACCTAAATATGACTCTCAATTAGAGGAACGCCAAACACCTGCCTCCAATTGAGAGCCATACCAGGCAACCCTAAACCAACATAGAAACAGACAACATAGAATGCCCACCCAAACTCACGTCCTGACCAACTAACACACAAAACTAAACAGAAAACAGGTCAGGAACATGACAAAATACTAATTGAGTGTATGTAAACATATGACCCACTGGGAATGTGATGAAAGAAATAAAAGCTGAAATAAATCATTCTCTCTACTATTATTCTGACATTTCACGTTCTTAAAATAACGTGGTGATCCTAGCTGACCTAAGACAGGGGACTTTTACTAGGATTAAATGTCATGAATTGTGTTTAAATGTATTTGGCTGAGGTGTATGTAAACTTCTGACTTCAACTGTATGCGACATCAAACACAAACACCAAACTCCTCTCCAATTCTATAATGTATACAATTACCACAGTGTGATTCTTTACAGTGACAAGGAGGTGATAGTGCAAGTACAAATCAAATCAAAGTTTATTGGTCGTGTACACACATTTGCAGACGTAGTCGCAGGTGCAGTGAAATGCCTGTGTTACTAGCTCCAACCGTGCAGTAATAACTAGCAATACAAAACAATACACACATAATCCAAAATGTAAAAAGAAAGAAATGACCAAATATCGGAACAAATCCAATTCACAACCCAAATAGCACTGTAACAGTAATCCAAATGCAACCTATCTAATCAATACTAATGCAATCTACACCGGATGTACACTATGTATACTAGGAATGATATGTACACTAGGTATACTAGGAATGATATGTATACTAGGTATACTAGGAATGATATGTATACTAGGAATGTTATGTACACTAGGTATACAAGGAATGATATGTATACTATGTATACTAGGAATGATATGTACACTAGGTATACTAGGAATGATATGTACACTAGGTATACTAGGAATGATATGTACACTAGGTATACTAGGAATGATATGTACACTAGGTATACTAGGAATGATATGTACACTAGGTATACTAGGAATGATATGTACACTGGGTATACTAGGAATGATATGTACACTAGGTATACTAGGAATGATATGTACACTAGGTATACTCGGAATGATATGTACACTAGCTATACTCGGAATGATATGTACACTAGGTATACTAGGAATGATATGTACACTAGGTATACTAGGAATGATATGTACACTAGGTATACTCGGAATGATATGTACACTAGGTATACTAGGAACGATATGTACACTAGGTATACTAGGAATGATATGTACACTAGGTATACTCGGAATGATATGTACACTAGGTATACTCGGAATGATATGTACACTAGGTATACTAGGAATGATATGTACACTAGGTATACTAGGAATGATATGTACACTAGGTATACAAGGAATGATATGTACACTAGGTATACTAGGAATGATATGTACACTAGGTATACTAGGAATGATATGTACAGTAGATATACGTGATATATTAGAGTGAGCCATGTCAAGAATCCAGTATATAAATAAATATGCAGTGTGTATAAACAGTGTAACTAAAATACAATATACAGTAGTACAATACAATATATAAACACATAGTACAAAACCCCATAGCAAAATGTATAGAGTTGGAATAATATACAGTACCAGTCAAAAGTTGACACACCTACTCAATTCAAGGGTTTTTCTTTATTTTTACTATTTTCTACATTGTAGAATAATAGTGAAGAGATCGAACCTATGAAATAACACATATAGAATCATGTACTAACCAAAAATGTGTTAAACAAATCAAAATATATTTTATATTTGAGATTCTTCAAAGTAGCCACCCTTTGCCTTGATGACAGCTTTGCACACTCTTGGCATTCTCTCAACCAGCTTCCCCTGAAATGTTTTTCCAACAGTCTTGAAGGAGTTCCCACATATAATGAGCACTTGTGGCTGCTTTTCCTTCACTATGTAGTCCAACTCATCCCAAACCATCTCAATTGGGTTGAGATCGGGTGATTGTGGAGGCCAGGTCATCTGATGCAGCACTCCATATTTATATATTTCTTATCTTTTAGATTTGTGTGTATTGTTGTGAATTGTTAGATAGTGAATTGTTAGATACTACTGAACTGGAGCTAGGAACACAAGCATTTCGCTACACACGCAATAACATCTGCTAAATATGGGTATGTGACTAATAAAATGTGATTTGACTGAGCCATGACTAGAATACAGTATAAACAAATAAAGTGGATCATACACAGATCACACCAACACTATAGCTCCCTCCTGGATATGCCCGCTTACACAGGGTCACTAAACATCATGGGGTACCAAGGCTATCACAACACAGCTGTGTGTAGTATCCCTTTTTAGTCAAACAAACTAGCGATCCAATTAATGTTGCACTGTATATCATCAATACACTCTCTCTCTCTCTCATAATTACACCTCTTCATTTGACAAGCTGCATGACTGTTTTCCTAACAGTGGATGACTTCGTTAGTACTTTCCAATGCGGGTTATTTTTAAACTGTCAGTCCTCCAGCCACCGACAGACTCATCCCTACGATCCGCTCTCCTCTGTTCATCATAACAATCATTAATAACTGTCAGTGGCTGCCGTCGATAGAACACACTCATTCCCTCATTACCATGTAGAAGCATTAGTTCCTGCGCGGTACCTCCACTACAGGGCCAGGCCAATTACTTTACCCAAATGGAATCGCATTAATCAAATCTTAACAAGGTGGCAAATTTAAAGATATCAGATTGCCAAAGACAGCATAACTAATATGTCACTGTCAGGGGCTAGTGTGTAGTCTAGGTATGCGGCATGCAAAGACTAAATATATCCCTTGGTAGAGAAGAGAAGGGTCCGTATGAATTTTGACATTTCATATGATCTAACATACAGCTTGTTATATTATCGACACTGACCAAACCAACCATATATAGAGGCCAATTTCCTGATGTAGATAATGACAATAAGTTGCATATACTAGAGAAATGTTAACTTTGAAAGTGAAGAGAAATCTGAAGTCTGTCAATAACGGCAATTGCTAACGAGACAATTGAGCTACAGCATTTAAAGTAGTAGTTAGCTTAAAGGATAGTATAAAAAAGCTACTGTGGTGCAGTAAACGTGCTGTATCATTCGATGTATCGGTATCGTGATAATTCAATCAATTTATCATCATATGGATTTTTGCCCATATCGCCCAGCTCTAATTTGACAACTATCAAAGAGAAAGAGGAGCCGAGAGCACTGTCTGCTGATGATGACTTCTCTCACTACTCTGGAAATGACCGTGGAAATAGAGAGGGACAGAGAGAGACAGAGAGAGTGAATTTGAGAGTGTGAGGGCAATGGGTAGTGGGAGAGAGAGGAATGATACAAAGGAAGAGTGAGGAAGAAATGAGAAAGGGAGAGAGAGAGAGGAAGGAAGGAATGAAGGAAGGAGAAATAACAAGGAACAGAGATTGAGAAGAAGAGTGGGAGGGAGAGAGTGGGAGAGAGACAGAGCGAGAAAAAGAGAGTAAGAGGAGAGAGTGAGAGAAGGAGGATGAAATGTCAAGAGAGAGAATGAGCGAACGTGTCTCAGGCAGCGCCAGCAGGCGGCAGTTCATCATGTGTCCCTTCACAGAGACGTTTTCTTTTACACTTTAAATGATGATACTCATCAATCAACCAGTGACAGCTGCATCAAGCCAGCTGCAAACATGCAAAGGCCAGCAGTGTGAAAGCTGCTGACACCAACGATCCTCCCGTCGCTGGATACAGGAGGAATCAGTCAGCCAGGGTCCAAGCTACACTACACACAATCTATAAGCTCTCATACAATCGCTGGCATTTGTTCTCCAGCTACTGTAAAATAAACACAATCCATTTTATAAAGCTACAGTACCAGTCAAAAGTTTGGACATACCTACAATTTTTTTTTACTATTTTCTACATTGTAGAATAATAGTGTAGACATCAAAACTATGAAATAACATATATGGAATCATGTAGTAAAAAAGTGTTAAACAAATCAAAATATATTTTATATTTGAAATTCTTCAAAGTAGCCACCCTTTGCCTTGATAACATGTTGTTACATTACAGCCTTATTCTAAAATTGATTAAATATTTTTTGTATAAATGTTTGCATTTACAAACTGAATTAACCATTCAGACCCATTCAGACCCTTTCGTCAGTACTTTGTTGAAGCACCTTTGGCAGCATTTACAGCCTTGAGTCTTCTTTGGTATGACGCTACAAGCTTGGCACACCTGCATTTGTGGAGTTTCTCTCATTCTTCTCTGCAGATCCTCTCAAGCTCTGTCAGGTTGGATGGGAAGCGTCGCTACACAGTTATATTCAGGTCTCTCCAGAGATGTTTGATCGGGTTCAAGTCCGGGCTCTGGCTGGGCCACTCAAGGACATTCAGAGACGTGTCCTGAAGCCACTCCTGCTTTGTCTTGGCTGTGTGCTTAGGGTCATTGTCCTTTTGGAAGGTGGACTTTCGCCCCAAGTCTGAGGTCCTGAGCGCTCTGGAGCAGGTTTTCATCAAGGATCTCTCTGTACTTTGCTCTGTTCATCTTTTCGTTGATCCTGACTAGTCTCCCAGTCCCTGCCGCTGAAAAACATCCCAACAGCATGATGCTGCCTCCACCATTCTTCACTGTAGGGATGGTGCCAGGTTTCCTCCAGACGTGACGCTTGGCATTCAGGCCAAAGAGTTCAATCTTGGTTTCATCAAACGAAAGAATCTTGTTTCTCATTGTCTGAGAGTCCTTTAGTTGCCTTTTGGCAAACTCCAAGAGGGCTGTCATGTGCCTTTTACTGAGGAGTGGCTTCCATCTGGCCATTCAACCATAAATGCCTGATTGGTGGAGTACTAGAGAGATGATTGTCCTTCTGGAAAGTTCTCCCATCTCCACAGAGGAACTCTGGAGCTCTGTCAGATTGACCATCGGGTTCTTGGTCACCTCCCTGCCCAAGGCCCTTCTTCCCCGATTGCTAAGTTTGACAGGGTGGACAGCTCTAGGAAGAGTCTTGGTGGTTCCAAACTTCTTCCATTTAAGAATGATGGAGGCCACTGTGTTCTTGGAGACCTTCAATGCTGCAGCCATTTTCTGGTACCCTTCCCAGATTTGTGACTCGACACAATCCTGTCTCGGAGCTCTACAGACAATTCCTTCGACCTCATGGCTTGGTTTTTGCTCTGATATGCAGTGTCAACTGTGGGACCTTATATAGACAGGTGTGTAGCTTTCCAAATCATGTCCAATCAATTGAATTTACCACAGGTGGACTCCAATCAAGTTGTAGAAACATCTCAAGGATGATCAATGGAAACTCAATTTTGAGTCTCATAGCAAAGTGTCTGAATACTTATGTAAATAACATATAAAATAAACAGTTTTTGCTTTGTCATTATGTGATATTGTGTACAAATTGATGAGAAAAAAATGTATTTAATAAATTTTTGAATAAGGCTGTAATGTAACAAAATGTGGAAAAGGGGAAGGGGTCTGAATACATTCCGAATGCACTGTATATATTAGATACATTTTTTTTTATATACAGTATATATATATATATATATATATATATACAGTGGGGAGAACAAGTATTTGATACACTGCCAATTTTGCAGGTTTTCCTACTTACAAAGCATGTAGAGGGCTGTAATTTTTTATCATAGGTACACTTTAACTGTGAGAGATGGAATCTAAAACAAAAATCCAGAAAATCACATTGTATGATTTTTAAGTAATTCATTTGCATTTTATTGCATAAGTGTTTGATCACCTACCAACCAGTAAGAATTCCGGCTCTCACAGAACTGTTAGTTTTCCTTTAAGAAGCCCTCCTGTTCTCCACTCATTACCTGTATTAACTGCACCTGTTTGAACTCGTTACCTGTATAAAGCGACAGCCCAGCGACAGCCCCGAAACCTGAAGGATCTGGAGAAGGTCTGTATGGAGGAGTGGGCCAAAATCCCTGCTGCAGTGTGTGCAAACCTGGTCAAGAACTACAGGAAACATATGATCTCTGTAATTGCAAACAAAGGTTTCTGTACCAAATATTAAGTTCTGCTTTTCTCATGTATCAAATACTTATGTCATGCAATAAAATGCAAATGATTTACTTAAAAATCATACAATGTGATTTTCTGGATTTTTGTTTTAGATTCCGTCTCTCACAGTTGAAGTGCACCTATGATAAAAATTACAGACCTCTTCATGTTTTGTAAGTAGTAAAACCTGCAAAATCGGCAGTGTATCAAATATTTGTTCTCCCCACTGTATATATATATATTTTTTTTACTGTTTGGACAATTCTTTTCTACGCAGAAAAAGAACATTCAAGATTACAAAATGAATAGTTTGCCAGAGCTAAAAACAGAAGAATTTCTCTGTTTCGCACAGTCATCACTCAGACACAAAAACCAATGCTAGGTGCCAAAGGTTATCAACACACTGCACACACTACTCTTCTAGTGTAATACTTCCGTCCATCCCTCTATCTCGGTCTCATCCCTCCTCCCTTCTTTAATGTGTGTTCTTAGTGATTGCTCATTTCTAACAGAAAGCAGAGGTTGAACTGCACCGAGCAGACAGATGTGAATTCAAAGTTTCCTGATCTTTCACAGAAGTTATTGCAGGTTATCTTTGGCTGTATATATGGGCCTTGCTCTGCTCTACACTGGGCTGGGCCCTGCTATAGCTGGCAGTTCTCCCCTGGTGCTGAAGGAATAAGCAGCACAGCTGTCTCTTCCCCAGGATGATGCAGTGCACTGCTCCCAGACACGACAGCATCACTTAATCTTAATGTCCGCTCCTCCAGCGCAGACACACAGGACAAAGCCAATCTGGATCACATGCCACAGGGATGGACCCCGCTGCCTGGCCCGGGAGTCTCTCACCCTCACAGGACCATTAATCAAGCCCAGACAGCCCAGGCCAATCCTACCCCATCGTTGCTACAGAGCTGCTCTGCATTACTCTATGTTCTCTCTCACACTCTCTCTCTCTCATTCCCTCCCTTTGTCTGTCTGTCTATTCTCTCCCTCTCTCTCCCACACACTTACTCGCTATTTGCTTCTCTACTCTCCTCTCGCGTTCTCTTCCTTCTCTCTCACACACACACAAATACACATACACACGCACCATCACACACACACCTGGACAGGTCTGAGATTAGGGTAGTGATGTATAGGACAGGGGAGGGTCGCCCAGTGAGCAGGAGATCACTTATCAGATTGCAGAGCAGCACATTATGCATGGCTCTGCAGAGAAGGAGGGAGTGAGGGAGTGGGAGAGAGGAGGGAGAAAGAAAAAAATAAGTATTGACTTCTTACACCTTATTTCTATCACAAGCCACCTATTTGTTGTGGGATCTGTGGTCCAATAAGGCCTGAAGCCTTGAGTAGAGCAGTGAGAGCTGTGTGTGTGTGTGTGTCTGTGTCTGTGTGTGGTAGAATAATGAATAATGTTCATTTAGACAAATCTACAGCACCCGGTGTCACAGGAAGACCAAGAAGATATTTAAGCCATAGCCTGTTCACCCCGCTACCATCCTGAAAGCGAAGACAGTACAGGTGCATCAAAGCTGGGACCGAGAGACTGAAAAACTGCTATCTCCAGGCCATCAGACTGTTAAATAGTCACCACTAGCTGGCCTCTGCCCAGTACCCTGCCCTGAACTTAATCACTGTTACTAGCTGGGTACCACCCGGTACTCTATCCTGCACTTTAGAGACCGCTGCCCAATGTACATAGTCATTGAACACTGGTCACTTTAATAATGTTTACATACTGTTTTACCCACTTCATATGTATATACTGTATTCTAGTCAAGACTCATCCTATATAACTACTGCTTTACACACCTTTCCTTTTAATATACTGTCCATACGCACGCACGCACGCACGCACGCACACACACACACACACACACACACACACACACACACACACACACACACACACACACACACACACACACACACACACACACACACACACACAAACACAAACACAAACACACACACACACACACACACACACACACACTACCGTTCAAAAGTTTGGGTCACTTAGAAATGTCCTTGTTTTTGAAAGAAAAGCACATTTTTGGTGCATTAAAATAACATCAATGTAACGGTCCTGACCTGTTTTATGTTGTTTTGTATGTGTAATTGGTCAGGGCGTTAGTTTTGGGTGGGCAGTCTATGTTATCTGTTTCTATGTTGGTTTTGGGTTGCCTGGTATGGCTCTTAATTAGAGGCAGGTGGTTTGCGTTTTCCTCTAATTAAGAGTCATATTTAGGTAGGGCGTTCTCACTGTTTGTTTGTGGGTGATTGTCTCCTGTGTCGTGTCGATGTATGTACCATACGGGACTGTTTGGCTGTTCGTTTTCGTTTCGATGTCGTCTGTTTCCTGTCCATGAGTTTACGTGTAGTTATGTAAGTTTATGTTCAGGTTGCGTCAACGTCGTTTTCTTGTTTTGTAAATTTGAAAGTGTTTTGTGTTTCGTGTTGCCATCGTCGTATTTATAATAAAGATGGCTTATTTCCCTGAAGCTGCATTTTGGTATGATGATCCTTCTCTCCTCTCCTCGTCCGAGGATGAGGAGAAAGACAGCCCTTACAGAATCACCCACCACGCTAAGACCAAGCGGCAAGGGAAAGCTCGACAGGGCAACAAGGACTTCTGGACTTGGGAGCAGATATTGAATGGAGAAGGTCCCTGGGCTAAGGCTGGAGAGAATCGCCGCTCTCAGGAAGAGAGGGAGGCAGCTAAAGCCCAGGAGCGGTGGTTTGAGGAGGCAGCAAGGAGACGTGGCTGGAAGCCCGAAAAGCCATGGGAGCAGCTGGAGGCACTGGGGAGAGCAGAGGCTACCGGAGAGAGGAACCGGAGCTATGAGGGAACGCGTCTGGCACGGAAGCCCAAAAAGCCCGTAAGTAATTCCCAAAAATTTCTTGGGGGGGGGCTAGGAGGTAGTGGGCCAAGGGCAGGTAGGAGACCTGCGCCCACTTCCCAGGCTTACCGTGGAGAGCGGGAGTACGGGCAGGCGCCGTGTTACGCAGTAGAGCGCACGGTGTCTCCTGTACGAGTGCATAGCCCAGTGCGGGTTATTCCACCTCCCCGCACTGGTAGGGCTAGATTGGGTATTGAGCCAGGTGTCATGAGGCCAGCTCAACGCGTCTGGTCTCCAGTGCGTCTCCTCGGGCCGGCATACATGGCACCTGCCTTACGCATGGTTTCCCCGGTTCGCCTACATAGCCCGGTGTGGGTTATTCCACCTCCCCGCACTGGTCGGGCAACCAGGAGTATTCAACCAGGTAAGGTTGGGCAGGCTCAATGCTCAAGAGTGCCAGTACGCCTCCACGGTCCGGTATTTCCGGCGCCACCTCCCCGCCCCAGCCTAGTACCTACAGTGCCTACATTACGCACTAGGCTACCAGTGCGTATCCTGAGCCCTGTTCCTCCTCCACGCACTCTCCCTGTAGTGCGTGCATCTAGCCCGGTGCCTCCAGTTCCGGCACCACGCACTAAGCCACCTGTGCGTCTCCAGAGCCCTGTACACACTGTATCTTCTCCCCTTACTAATCCTGATGTGCTTGTCCTCAGCCCGGTGTCACCAGTGCCGGTACCTCGCATCAGGTATAGAGTGGGCTTTGAGAATACAGTGTGCCCTGTTCCTGCTCCCCGCACTAGTAGGAAGGTGCTTATCCTTAGCCCGGTGCCTCCAGTTCCGGCACCACTCACCAGGTCTACAGTGCGCCGTATCCGGCCAGAGCCATCCGTCTCACCAGCGCCATCTGAGCCATCCGTCTCCCCAGCGCCATCTGAGCCATCCGTCTCCCCAGCGCCATCTGAGCCATCTGTCTCCCCAGCGCCATCTGAGCCATCCGTCTCCCCAGCGCCGTCTGAGTCATCCGTCTGCCAGGAGCCTGCAAAGCCGCCCGTCTGCCATGAGCCTGCAAAGCCGCCCGTCTGCCATGAGCCTACAGAGCCATCCGCCAGACAGGAGCCGCTAGAGCCGTCAGCCAGACAGGAGCCGCTAGAGCCGCCCGCCAGACAGGATCTGCCAGAGCCGCCCGCCAGACAGGATCTGCCAGAGCCGCCAACCAGACAGGATCTGCCAGAGCCGCCAACCAGACAGGATCTGCCAGAGCCGCCAACCAGACAGGATCTGCCAGAGCCGCCAGCGAGCCATGAGCAGCCAGAGCCGTCAGAGAGCCATGAGCAGCCAGAGCCGTCAGAGAGCCATGAGCAGCCAAAGCCGTCAGAGAGCCATGAGCAGCCAGAGCCGTCAGAGCGCCATGAGCGTCGAGAGCCGTCAGAGCGCCATGAGCGTCGAGAGCCGTCAGAGCGCCATGAGCGTCGAGAGCCGTCAGAGCGCCATGAGCGTCGAGAGCCGTCAGCCTGCCATGAGCGTCGAGAGCCGTCAGCCTGCCATGAGCGTCGAGAGCCGTCAGCCTGCCATGAGCGTCGAGAGCCGTCAGCCTGCATAGACCTGCCAGAGTCCCTCAGCCAGGATCTGCCAGAGTATATCAGCCCTTGTCCCGGTGTTGCCCCTTGTCCCGGTGCTGCCCCTTGTCCCGGTGCTGCCCCTTGTCCCGGTGCTGCCCCTTGTCCCGGTGCTGCCCCTTGTCCCGGTGCTGCCCCTTATCCCGGTGCTGGTCTTTATCCTGGTGCTGCCCCTTATCCTGGTGCTGCCCCTTGTCCCGGTGCTGCCCCTTGTCCCGGTGCTGCCCCTTGTCCCGGTGCTGCCCCTTCTCCTGGTGCTGGCCGTTTATTTAGGGGATGTGAGTTTTAGGGTGGTCATTGGGAGGGGAAGACAGAAGCGGGGAGTGACTATGGTGGTGTGGGGACAGCGTCCTGAGCCGGAGCCACCACCGTGGTCAACTGCCCACCCAGACCCTCCCCTGGACTTTGTGCTGGTGCGCCCGGCGTTCGCACCTTGAGGGGGGGGTTCTGTAACGGTCCTGACCTGTTTTATGTTGTTTTGTATGTGTAATTGGTCAGGGCGTTAGTTTTGGGTGGGCAGTCTATGTTATCTGTTTCTATGTTGGTTTTGGGTTGCCTGGTATGGCTCTTAATTAGAGGCAGGTGGTTTGCGTTTTCCTCTAATTAAGAGTCATATTTAGGTAGAGCGTTCTCACTGTTTGTTTGTGGGTGATTGTCTCCTGTGTCGTGTCGATGTATGTACCATACGGGACTGTTTGGCTGTTCGTTTTCCTTTCGATGTCGTCTGTTTCCTGTCCATGAGTTTACGTGTAGTTATGTAAGTTTATGTTCAGGTTTCGTCAACGTCGTTTTCTTGTTTTGTAAATTTGAAAGTGTTTTGTGTTTCGTGTTGCCATCGTCGTATTTATAATAAAGATGGCTTATTTCCCTGAAGCTGCATTTTGGTATGATGATCCTTCTCTCCTCTCCTCGTCCGAGGATGAGGAGAAAGACAGCCCTTACAATCAAATTGATCAGAAATACAGTGTAGACATTGTTAATGTTGTAAATAACTATTGTAGCTGGAAACAGCTGATTGTTAATGGAACAGAGGCCCATTATCAGCAACCATCACTCCTGTGTTCCAATGGCACGTTGTGTTAGCTATTTCCAAGTTTCTAAAAGGCTAATTGATCATTAGAAAACCCTTTCACAATTATGTTAGCACAGCTGAAAACTGTTGTTCTGATTAAAGAAGCAAGAAAACTGGCCTTCCTTAGACTAGTTGATTATCTGGAGCATCAGCATTTGTGGGTTCGATTACAGGCTCAAAATGGCCAGAAACAAAGAACTTTCTTCTGAAACTCGTCAGTGTATTCTTGTTCTGAGAAATTAAGGCTATTCCATGCGAGAAATTGGTAAGAAACTGAAGATCTCGTACAACACTGTGTACTACTCCCTTCACAGAACAGCGCAAACTGTGTCTAACCAGAAATGAAATAGTGGGAGGCCCCAGTGCACAACTGAGCAAGAGGACAAATACATTAGAGTGTCTAGTTTGAGAAACCTCACAAGTCCTCTACTGACAGCTTCATTAAATAGTACCCGCAAAACACCAGTCCCAATGTCAACACTGAAGAGGCGACTCCAGGATGCTGGTTTTGCGGGTACTATTTAAATGAAGCTGCCAGTTGAGGACTTGTGAGGCGTGTGTTTCTCAAACTAGACACTCTAAATTCAATATGAAACACAAGCTATTACAGGAAACAACAGTCTCCCTCGCCTCACAATCTTAACCTTTCATTGGAGATTATTTCTTAAATATCTGGATTCACATATCAGAGGATTTAACAGATATACATATGGTATATACAGAATTCTAATCTCCGAAACCTAGAACTAAAATATTGCATAACTGCGTCAGATGCTCGGTTAGGTTCTGGGGAGAGATTTATGAAAGAAAGATAGTAATGAGACTAGAGAAGTCTCTACCTGCCTAAAAATAAACTCTCAGCCAAAGCACGGGCCAAATGTCTCCTTCCCTTATGATATACAAAATATTACAACACCTGTGAAATCAGGATTTGTCCAAATGATCAGTGATGAAGAAATCTGCCCACCGGAACAAAGTTCCTCGTTAGTCGTCGCATCCCACAGTCTGTTGACAGACGCTACGTACCATCCTATGTAACGTGTGTGTGTCCACGACAGATCAGGTATATATATAAACATATCCAGACCTCGGTCAAAATAGCAATGTTTTTTTTATTTTTTTTAATCGCTTTAGGTGTGCTTGATTTAGCTTTCATGGCATGGGGGCTGAATTATGCACAGTTATAGCATCTGAAAGAAAACAAAATACTATTTTGTCCCTGGTCTGCAAAAACATTTTTTTTTATTAAAATGGCTCCATCTGGTTCAACACATGAAATACACATGAAATGTGTACAACCTCATTTACCCCACTATGACAAAGATAGGCATGGAAATAACATGCATGTATTAGCTACATCATAGTAAGATGATGTTATCTTACCCCTGTGTGTCCTTCCCCTGTCATAGTGAGAGCAGGGGAGGTGCACACTGAGTGAGAGTGGGATGTACACACAGCGGCGGCATGCACACACGCTATATATAAATATTAGTTCCATAAATTTACCTCAATAGCAGCCAGACCTACTACACATGGGTATTCCCCCATTTCATAAAATCATAAAAGAGTGTTTGGCTCAAACACAGTGGCGGGGTATGCAACATTACCATGTGTAAGACTCTCTAGTGTCCTATACAAAAGGACTGTGTGATTTAGTGAAACCAATTGAAAGCAATAAGCACGGAGCATGCAGAATGCGTAAATGTACACACACACACACACACGCCGTTACTGTGCCCTTGAACGAACTGTAAAACAACCTAATGTTATTCTTTATCTATAATGGCTGCAGCTTCAATGCAGGGATATGAGTGTTTCTATGTATTTTCATGAAGTACAGCAGTATTCAATATATAGTAGTACATATTTCCTTTACTCAATTATTTAGTAAGGGTATAACTCCTATCATAATGTCATTAGGTACTTAAGCTATATTAGTTATACAACAAGCGATACTTCCACCATAACTAGAGTGGTATTGCATGTCTTTTGTGTTACATGTATTCAACTATATTCTTCTGAAACAGACACAAAGGTCCAATCACAGGAATAAATGATAGCTATTCATCATATAAGACATTTATTACATAACTACTACTATTATAAAACTACTTTCAATTGGAAAAATGCATACGCAGCCATAATCCTGATCAACTGCAGTACATGGGTTGTATTTCAATATCTGTCCTCTTCCATCCATTCACAATCCCGCGTCATAGTCTAATCAAATTCTCCAGGATATACGATATGCACTGAGCACCAGTGGTCATTTACACATAGTTAAGTTATTTCTGCCGGGTAATAAGAGTTGGCGACAATACAATCTACAGCTGGGGGCCTTGGAATGAGGTCTGGTGTGTGTGTGTGTGTGTGTGATTCTTGCATTGTTAAATCTCTAGTTCTCCAGGAACGTTTGGCCGCAGAGAAGCAGACCTCTAGTACCTCAGCCTGATGAGTGATCACATTCAGAAGGCTTTCCATCTTAACAAGCCTCCTTCACTCCCACTCCGCAGGCCGTTACTCTGGAGGAGTAGACAAAAACAATAACACGACTTGGGAAAATACAGCTCGACTATGGGAGACTCCGTTGTCAGGTGTGTCGACGGGCCAATTTTCTGTACAGTATAAAAATGTTATGAATATGGAGACGTATTTAGGGGGTTGGAGAATGAGGGTGGATATGGTAACGTGACTGAGGATGTGATGGTGGTGCGTTCTGGTGTGTTCTGTCACTGGGGTCTAATGATGCTGAGGAAGAAAGGGCCTAGAAAACACACACACACTCTCTGGGCCTAGAAAACACACACACACTCTGGGCCTAGAAAACACACACACACTCTCTGGGCCTAGAAAACTCACACACACTCTGGGCCTAGAAAACACACACACACTCTGGGCCTAGAAAACACACACACTCTCTGGGCCTAGAAAACACACACACTCTCTGGGCCTAGAAAACACACATACACTCTGGGACTAGAAAACACACACACTCTCTGGGCCTAGAAAACACACACACTCTCTGGGCCTAGAAAACACACTCACTCTCTGGGCCTAGAAGAGAAGGATGCTGCCAACATAACGCTGTTCCAGTCCCACCATGGAGGAACATGGACACGTATAAAATAGCAACACAATGAGGGCTGGGGCAATTAACACACTCACACACACACACACACACACACACACACACGACCTCACTCAATTTGTTATTCATGACACACACACACTCGTACATAGAGACCCTGCATCGTCGTCCCCGTCGTCCCCTGTCCCCCCAGCATCACACAGAGTGACTATTCCTCATCTCTGCTTCCAGTTGGCTCCGTCCTATAGTGTCAGACAACAGAGGCCAAAGCCCAGAGCCATCTGTGGTGGTAACTGCACGGTGAAATATGCTCTGTTTCAGGTCCAGTTCTTAGTCAAGTCCATATCATAAAAGGATCAACATAATTGGCAATTACCATGAGATAATTTGGCAGTAAAACAGAGGTAGGGCCTAGAGGACAGAGACAGAGGAGAGGGACACTAAGTCGATGCAGCTGGCGGTGTCGGGCCATACAAATAAAAAGGATGTTTTATTGTCACATACTGTACACCAGTGAAATGTGTTGTTTTACAGGGTCAGACATAGTAGTACAGCACCCCCAGAGCAAATTAGTGTTAAGTGCCTTGGTCAAGGGGCATAGACAGATTTTTTACCTTGTTGCCTCTGGTATTCGAACCAACAACCTTTCAGTTACTGGCCCAACGTTCTAACCGCTTTGCAAAACACACACATATAGGCATGCACATACGTACACACTACTGTGTGGGTGGCAGGTAGCCTAGTGGTTAGAGCGTTGGGCCAGTAACCGGATGCTGGATCGAATCCCCGAGCTGACAAGGTAAAAATCTGCCGTTCTGCCCCTGGGCAAGGCACTGTTCCCTGAGCACCGTGGATGTTGATTAAGGCAGGCAGCCCCCCCCCCCCGTTTAAATGCGGTAGACACATTTCAGTTGAATACATTCATTTGGACCACTGACTAGGCCCCTTTACCGGTCCCTGTACTGGGCATACGTGGGATCCACTTTAACATAAAAGGCTCTGGTGGTTCTACATTAATATAGTATCTGTGCTCCAGAGGTAACCTTGATCCAGTGCTCTACTAAGGCCAGAGATCCGAATAGACTAGTTGAGGCTAAACATATGGGCCATGTTCAATACAGCTCCAGATAGATCATGACTTTACAGAATGGACACTCTTCTCTGTTGATTGGAGTACATATAGCATAACTGTTCTACCTGCAAAATGTCTAGTCATATCACAAGAGAAGGCTGTACTGTAAACACTGGTCTTCTAATGACATGATTATAGACAAAAGGAACCACTACCTCTACTACAACAGTGCTTTTCTACACACACACACACAGGAAAACTACTAATACAGACATCATCTCCCATCCCCGGCCTGTCACATCCATAACGTTATTAATTAACAGTTCTCCGAGGTGAAATTCAATCAATCGCCGCGTTCTAACAGGTTATGCAAATCACAAGCGAGGAGCCCGCTACAGTCGTATAACTGTAGATTACATGCATGTGATCTGAGCTGCCCGTCACTCATTAACACTCATTATGGTGGCATTAGAGCCTTCAGAAAAGAGAGGTGGGGAAGAGAGAGAGAGAGGTCTTAATGCAGGTTTAATTAGAACGAGATATATGGCTGTAGGACCAGAGAGGGTTACAGACAGGGTGACAGGCCCTGCCATGACTCACCTGCATGGGGAATGGAGAGGTATGACAGTTATGCTAAGATACGATGAGATCATGGCAGGAGCCCTGGATTAATGGGAGGAGAGGCTATTACATGTCCAGTGGAACATTGTGTAAAAGTAATGTGTTATAAAGTAGACAGAATTACACACTGAAAGTGTTGTACAGGTATAGGATTAAAATGGGTTTTATATAATACATAGATACCCATGGCACCATTAGAGATGATTTGATTTGAGTCCACCTCTAAATGTTCAAATACCTGGAAAGGTGATGTAGATTAGCGTGGAGTGAGCTGTTATAGGTTTGAAAATGTAAAATGTATTTCGTAACCCCCCCCCCAAAAAATAAATATTTGATCATTTAGTCAGTTCTAAAGAGGAAAAAGACAATTCCATATTCTTTATTGTGGGTCAATGGTAGACATTTCATCATGACACTTCACTAGAACAAAGGCTCATCTTTAACAGTAGATCCCCCACATACAGTCATACATCATAGTAAATGTGTCTCTCACATGAACACCCAGTGTGTGTGTGCTCACGCTTAATGACCCCCAAATCTCTCCCAGAGACCCCATGCATTTTTCATGTGGCCGTGAAAGTGCTGTTAGTGACATCGCTAACGGCTAAAGGCGTCTCACGCTAATTGACCAGGGCCCTTAATGCGAGAGAGAAACAGGAGGAAGAGGCAAGTGATGCCACAAAACTGTCACCTCAGCCTTTTCTTCCTTAATGCAGCCATAAATCCAACCGCCACAACCACCATCGCAGTCCCCATCGCAGTCCCCACCGTCAGATATTTCCATTACACTCATATCAGTTTTACTGGAATGACTTACATCTGCATGATTCAGTAATAGTCACTTTCCATAAAGATGTTGTTGCAATTTGGAGGGGAGGGGGGAATTATAGTACCGATCAATTCCCCCGCTCCCAAGGGGAACAACTAGGGAGTTGGGAATGGGATATCGGAAAATTTAGAAAACCGGGGAGGCCCTGGCTGATAGATTGTAGTGGTTATCTAGTAACAGAGACAAACAGCTTAATCCGGGATAAATCGTTGGGCGCTGGGAGAGATGGTTTCATACAGAATGTAAATTGTGTTGTCAGAACCAGTTATCTACCAGGTGTGGGAGCTTAAGAGGAGCCACTTAGTGGGAGAAGAGAGGCACACGGTTATCTTCACCATTCAAACCCTGGGGGAGGAGTAGAGAGCAGCTAGGCGTCTCAGCTCCACTCCGAGTGTGTCCCAAGTGGCACCCTATTCCCTTCATAGTGCATTACTTTTGACCCGGACCCATAGGGTTCTGGTCAATAGTAATGGACCATATGGGGAAAAGGGTGCTATTTGGAACCCATCCTGTCCATAAAGGACCAAACACACTCTAACCAGCACGAACACTCCAATAAATAAACCTGGTGAATAAAGGTGTTTGGGATTTAGCAGAGATGAAAACTACATGACACAAATTGTGCATAGGCTGTTGTACTGCAGGTATGTATCATCTCACTTCCATAGGCTGTTGTACTGCAGGTGTGTATCATCTCACTTCCATAGGATGTTGTACTGCAGGTATGTATCATCTCACCTCCATAGGCTGTTGTACTGCAGGTATGTATCATCTCACCTCCATAGGCTGTTGTACTGCAGGTATGTATCATCTCACCTCCATAGGCTGTTGTACTGCAGGCATGTATCATCTCACCTCCATAGGCTGTTGTACTGCAGGTATGTATCATCTCACTTCCATAGGCTCTTGTACTGCAGGTATGTATCATCTCACCTCCATAGGCTGTTGTACTGCAGGTGTGTATCATCTCACTTCCATAGGCTGTTGTACTGCAGGTATGTATCATCTCACTTCCATAGGCTGTTGTACTGCAGGTGTGTATCAGCTCACTCCATAGGCTGTTGTACTGCAGGTGTGTATCATCTCACCTCCGTAGGATGTTGTACTGCAGGTATGTATCATCTCACTTCCATAGGCTGTTGTACTGCAGGTGTGTATCATCTCACTTCAATAGGCTGTTGTACTGCAGGTATGTATCATCTCACCTCCGTAGGATGTTGTACTGCAGGTGTGTATCATCTCACTTCAATAGGCTGTTGTACTGCAGGTATGTATCATCTCACTTCCATAGGCTGTTGTACTGCAGGTATGTATCATCTCACTTCCATAGGCTGTTGTACTGCAGGTATGTATCATCTCACTTCAATAGGCTGTTGTACTTCAGGTATGTATCATCTCACTTCCATAGGATGTTGTACTTCAGGTATGTATCATCTCACTTCCATAGGCTGTTGTACTGCAGGTGTGTATCATCTCACTTCAATAGGCTGTTGTACTTCAGGTATGTATCATCTCACTTCAATAGGCTGTTGTACTTCAGGTATGTATCATCTCACTTCCATAGGATGTTGTACTTCAGGTATGTATCATCTCACTTCCATAGGCTGTTGTACTGCAGGTATGTATCATCTCACCTCCATAGGCTGTTGTACTGCAGGTGTGTATCATCTCACCTCCATAGGCTGTTGTACTGCAGGTGTGTATCATCTCACTTCCATAGGCTGTTGTACTGCAGGTATGTATCATCTCACTTCCATAGGCTGTTGTACTGCAGGTATGTATCATCTCACCTCCATAGGCTGTTGTACTGCAGGTGTGTATCATCTCACTTCCATAGGCTGTTGTACTGCAGGTGTGTATCATCTCACTTCCATAGGCTGTTGTACTGCAGGTATGTATCATCTCACTTCCATAGGCTGTTGTACTGCAGGTGTGTATCATCTCACTTCCATAGGCTGTTGTACTGCAGGTGTGTATCATCTCACTTCCATAGGCTGTTGTACTGCAGGTATGTATCATCTCACTTCCATAAGCTGTTGTACTGCAGGTATGTATCATCTCACTTCCATAGGCTGTTGTACTGCAGGTGTGTATCATCTCACTTCCATAGGCTGTTGTACTGCAGGTATGTATCATCTCACCTCCATAGGATGTTGTACTGCAGGTATGTATCATCTCACTTCCATAGGCTGTTGTACTGCAGGTATGCATCATCTCACTTCCATAGGATGTTGTACTGCAGGTGTGTATCATCTCACTTCCATAGGCTGTTGTACTTCAGGTATGTATCATCTCACTTCCATAGGCTGTTGTACTGCAGGTATGTATCATCTCACTTCCATAGGCTGTTGTACTTCAGGTATGTATCATCTCACCTCCATAGGCTGTTGTACTGCAGGTATGTATCATCTCACCTCCATAGGCTGTTGTACTGCAGGCATGTATCATCTCACCTCCATAGGCTGTTGTACTGCAGGTATGTATCATCTCACTTCCATAGGCTCTTGTACTGCAGGTATGTATCATCTCACCTCCATAGGCTGTTGTACTGCAGGTGTGTATCATCTCACTTCCATAGGCTGTTGTACTGCAGGTATGTATCATCTCACTTCCATAGGCTGTTGTACTGCAGGTGTGTATCAGCTCACTCCATAGGCTGTTGTACTGCAGGTGTGTATCATCTCACCTCCGTAGGATGTTGTACTGCAGGTATGTATCATCTCACTTCCATAGGCTGTTGTACTGCAGGTGTGTATCATCTCACTTCAATAGGCTGTTGTACTGCAGGTATGTATCATCTCACCTCCGTAGGATGTTGTACTGCAGGTGTGTATCATCTCACTTCAATAGGCTGTTGTACTGCAGGTATGTATCATCTCACTTCCATAGGCTGTTGTACTGCAGGTATGTATCATCTCACTTCCATAGGCTGTTGTACTGCAGGTATGTATCATCTCACTTCAATAGGCTGTTGTACTTCAGGTATGTATCATCTCACTTCCATAGGATGTTGTACTTCAGGTATGTATCATCTCACTTCCATAGGCTGTTGTACTGCAGGTGTGTATCATCTCACTTCAATAGGCTGTTGTACTTCAGGTATGTATCATCTCACTTCAATAGGCTGTTGTACTTCAGGTATGTATCATCTCACTTCCATAAGATGTTGTACTTCAGGTATGTATCATCTAACTTCCATAGGCTGTTGTACTGCAGGTATGTATCATCTCACCTCCATAGGCTGTTGTACTGCAGGTGTGTATCATCTCACCTCCATAGGCTGTTGTACTGCAGGTGTGTATCATCTCACTTCCATAGGCTGTTGTACTGCAGGTATGTATCATCTCACTTCCATAGGCTGTTGTACTGCAGGTATGTATCATCTCACCTCCATAGGCTGTTGTACTGCAGGTGTGTATCATCTCACTTCCATAGGCTGTTGTACTGCAGGTGTGTATCATCTCACTTCCATAGGCTGTTGTACTGCAGGTATGTATCATCTCACTTCCATAGGCTGTTGTACTGCAGGTGTGTATCATTTCACTTCCATAGGCTGTTGTACTGCAGGTGTGTATCATCTCACTTCCATAGGCTGTTGTACTGCAGGTATGTATCATCTCACTTCCATAGGCTGTTGTACTGCAGGTATGTATCATCTCACTTCCATAGGCTGTTGTACTGCTGTCACGCCCTGGCCTTAGTATTATTGGTTTTCTTTATTATTTTAGTTAGGTCAGGGTGTGACATGGGGAATGTTTTTGTTTTGTTGGTTTTGGGTGTTGTTTATGGTAAAGGGGTTGTGTATAGTATATGGGTTTGTGTGGAGTACAGGTTTCTAGTATTGTCTATGTATGTTTAGTTGTCTAGGAGAGTCTATGGTTACCTGAATGAGTTCCCAATTAGAGACAGCTGATTTCGGTTGTCTCTGATTGGGAGCCTTATTTAGGGTAGCCATAGGCTCTCATTGGTTGTGGGTAATTGTCTATGTAGAACGTTTGTAGCCTGTTTGTATGTGCACAACGTTTGTAGCTTCACGGTCGTTTTGTTGTTTTCTTGTTTTGTTAAAGTGTTTTTTTGTATCTTGTTCATCTTCGTTGTGTTTAATAAAGAAGATGGCTTATTTTCCAAAAGCTGCATTTTGGTCCGTCAATCCGCCACACGATCGTGACAGAATTACCCACCATAGGACCAAGCGGCATGGAAGGCGGCAACAGGACCTACCCACAAAGGATTTCTGGACATGGGAGGAGATACTGGATGGTAAGGGGCCGTGGGATCAACCTGGAGAATATCGCCTCCCTCGTGAAGAGCTGGAGGCAGCGAAAGCCGAGAGGAGGCGATATGAGGAGGCAGCACGGAGACAAGGCTGGAAGCCCGTGAGTACAACCCAAAAATTTCTTGGGGGGGGCCTTAAAGGGAGTGTGGCGAAGTCAGGTAGGAAACCTGCGCCTACTCCCTGTACTTACCGTGGAGAGCGAGAGTACGGGCAGACACCGTGTTACGCAGTAGAGCGCACGGTGTCTCCTGTACGCGTGCATAGCCCGGTTCGGTACATTTCAGCTCCACGTATCGGCCGGGCTAGACTGAGCGTTGAGCCATATGTCATGAAGCCGGCCCAACGCATCTGGTCACCAGTGCGTCTCCTCGGGCCGGCGTACATGGCACCAGCCTTACGCATGGTGTCCCCGGTTCGCCTACATAGGCCGGTGCGGGTTATTCCACCTCCCCGCACTGGTCAGGCGACGGGGAGCATAGAACCAGGTAAGGTTGGGCAGGCTCGGCGTTCAAGGGAGCCAGTACGCCTGCACGGTCCGGTATTACCGGCGCCACCTCCCCGCCCCAACCCAGTACCACCAGTGCCTCCTCCACGCACTAGCTATATGGTGCGTGTCTCCAGCCCTTTACCACCAGTGTCTAAACCACGCACCAAGCCTCCTGTGTGTCCCCAGAGTCCTGTGCGTCCTGTTGCTGCTCCCCGCACTAGCCCTGAGATGCGTGTCCCCAGCCCGGTGCCACCAGTCCCGGCACCACGCACCAGGCCTACAGTGCGCCTCAGCCGGCAGGAGTCTGCCGTCTGCACAGCGTTGACTGAACTGCTCGTCTCCCCAGCGCCATCTGAGCCATCCGTCTCCCCAGCGCCATCTGAGCCATCCGTCTCCCCAGCGCCATCTGAGCCATCCGTCTGCAATGAGCCTGCAAAGCCGCCCGTCTGCCATGAGCCTGCAAAGCCGCCCGTCTGCCATGAGCCCACTGAGCCGTCCGCCAGACAGGAGCCGCTAGAGCCGCCAGCCAGACAGGAGCCGCTAGAGCCGTACGTCAGACAGGATCTGCCAGAGCCGCCAACCAGACAGGATCTGCCAGAGCCGCCAACCAGACAGGATCTGCCAGAGCCGCCAACCAGCCAGGAGCAGCCAGATCCGTCAGCCAGCCATGAGCAGCCAGATCCGTCAGCTAGCCATGAGCAGCCAGATCCGTCAGCTAACCATGAGCAGCCAGATCCGTCAGCTAGCCATGAGCAGCCAGATCCGTCAGCTAGCCATGAGCAGCCAGATCCGTCAGCTAGCCATGAGCAGCCAGATCCGTCAGCTAGCCATGAGCAGCCAGATCCGTCAGCTAGCCATGAGCAGCCAGATCCGTCAGCTAGCCATGAGCAGCCAGATCCGTCAGCTAGCCATGAGCAGCCAGATCCGTCAGCTAGCCATGAGCAGCCAGATCCGTCAGCTAGCCATGAGCAGCCAGATCCGTCAGCTAGCCATGAGCAGCCAGATCCGTCAGCCAGCCATGAGCAGCCAGATCCGTCAGCCAGCCATGAGCAGCCAGATCCGTCAGCCAGCCATGAGCAGCCAGATCCGTCAGCCAGCCATGAGCAGCCAGATCCGTCAGCCAGCCATGAGCAGTCAGATCAGTCAGCCAGCCATGAGCAGCCAGATCAGTCAGCCAGCCATGAGCAGCCAGATCCGTTAGCCAGCCATGAGCAGCCAGATCTGTCAGCCAGCCATGGGCCGTCCCTCAGTCCGGAGCTGCAGTCCCTCAGTCCGGAGCTGCAGTCCCTCAGTCCGGAGCTGCCATTCCTCAGTCCGGAGCTGCCCCTTACCCTGGAGCTGCCCCTTACCCTGGAGCTGCCCCTTACCCTGGTGCTGCCCCTTACCCTGGTGCTGCCCCTTACCCTGGTGCTGCCCATTATCCTGGTACTGCCCCTGACCCTGGTACTGCCCCTGACCCTGGTACTGCCCCTTACCCTGGTACTGGTCCTTAGTCCGGAGCTGTCCCTTAGTCCGGAACTCCCCCTTAATGCAATGGGGTTAAGGTGGAGGGGGGTCGTTTGGAGGAAGCCTAGGAGGTGTTTAGGTACTGTGGTGACGTGGGGACCGCGACCAGAGCCGGAGCCGCCACCGTGGATGGAAGCCCACCCAGACCCTCCCCTAGACTGTGTATGGTGCGCCCGGAGTTCGCGCCTCAAGGGGGGGGTTATGTCACGCCCTGGCCTTAGTATTATTGGTTTTCTTTATTATTTTAGTTAGGTCAGGGTGTGACATGGGGAATGTTTTTGTTTTGTTGGTTTTGAGTGTTGTTTATGGTAAAGGGGTTGTGTATAGTATATGGGTTTGTGTGGAGTACAGGTTTCTAGTATTGTCTATGTATGTTTAGTTGTCTAGGAGAGTCTATGGTTACCTGAATGAGTTCCCAATTAGAGACAGCTGATTTCGGTTGTCTCTGATTGGGAGCCTTATTTAGGGTAGCCATAGGCTCTCATTGGTTGTGGGTAATTGTCTATGTAGAACGTTTGTAGCCTGTTTGTATGTGCACAACGTTTGTAGCTTCACGGTCGTTTTGTTGTTTTCTTGTTTTGTTAAAGTGTTTTTTTGTATCTTGTTCATCTTCGTTGTGTTTAATAAAGAAGATGGCTTATTTTCCAAAAGCTGCATTTTGGTCCGTCAATCCGCCACACGATCGTGACAACTGCAGGTGTGTATCATCTCACTTCCATAGGCTGTTGTACTGCAGGTATGTATCATCTCACCTCCATAGGATGTTGTACTGCAGGTATGTATCATCTCACTTCCATAGGCTGTTGTACTGCAGGTATGCATCATCTCACTTCCATAGGATGTTGTACTGCAGGTGTGTATCATCTCACTTCCATAGGCTGTTGTACTTCAGGTATGTATCATCTCACTTCCATAGGCTGTTGTACTGCAGGTATGTATCATCTCACTTCCATAGGCTGTTGTACTTCAGGTATGTATCATCTCACTTCCATAGGCTGTTGTACTTCAGGTATGTATCATCTCACTTCCATAGGCTGTTGTACTGCAGGTATGTATCATCTCACTTCAATAGGCTGTTGTACTTCAGGTATGTATCATCTCACTTCCATAGGCTGTTGTACTTCAGGTATGTATCATCTCACTTCCATAGGCTGTTGTACTGCAGGTATGTATCATCTCACTTCCATAGGCTGTTGTACTGCAGGTATGCATCATCTCACCTCCATAAGCTGTCGGTAAAGTGTAAAATAAATATAATACACTGGTGTAGAAGCTAAAAGCAGGAATTTGAAACATGGTACACAAGGTGTAAAAAAGGCAATTATTCGTATTACAAATTAAGAGAATGTGATACACAGGATGAAGAAAGGATCATGTCTTCAATTATAGGTTCAAATGAAGCATATGCACACATAGTCCACAGTTGGATCTATCCATTATAACAGAGGAGTAATAAACCAGAGGAGTCAATGAAATATCCCTGGTGTTCCCTACCAGCAGCAGCACTAAATCAATACAGTTCAGTATGGGTTTGAAAAAGTTCTGTCTTCATAAGTCTGCAATAATAGCTCACAATAATTGAATTGAGTAGGCATGATGCATCTGCGTGTTTATGGTTAGCTGTGTGTATGTGTATGTGTGTATTTCTGGGTGTGTATTTATGTGTCTGCTTGCGTACGTGCGTGCGTGCGTGTGAGGTGAGTGGGACTAGAGACTGATGGGGCTTTAGTACAAGTGTCAGGCCTAGTTTGGGACCAGCAGCACAGGACAGGAGCGGAGACAGGAGCGGGGACAGGGGCGGGGACAGGAGCGGGGACAGGAGCGGGGGTCAGGGACCCACTGGCCATATATCTCTATTACTACAGGAGGCACAGCAGCACTGGCCAGCTGTTCATTCTCATTAACTCACAATGGAGACACTCCAGCCCAGTCTTACCCGCTCCAGTCTGGTGCAGGGTACTCCACTATGCTACACTCCAATCTACTGCAGCATAATATGTGGGCTCCCGAGTGGAGTGCAGCGGTCTAAGGCACCGCATCTCAGTGCTAGGGGCGTCACTACAGACTCTGGTTCGATTCCAGGCTGTATCACAATCGGCCGTGATTGGGAGTCCCATAGGGCGGCGGCCCAGCGTCGGGGTTAGGGTTTGGCCGGTGTTGGCCGTCATTGTAGATCAGAATTTGTACTTAACTGACTTGCCTAGTTAAATAAAGGGTCAACAAATAATAAATAAAATATATGGAATATTATTCCAATACAGCCCAGTTCATACTATTCCATTCCAGTCTAACCTAGTCCAGTCATGCATAGGATCCAGTCACATTGGGTTTATTACCGTTTTATGGTGACAAGAAAAGTTTATACGATCTTCCACTATTTGTTTTGATATATAAACAAATTAGTACAGACATATTCACAAATACTAATATGTCTCCTTAACAAGACTAGCCACACTGTATTCTGACACACACACACACACACACACACACACACACACACACACACACACACACACACACACACACACACACACACACACACACACACACACACACACACACACAGCTATTCAATGCTACAGCTGGTGAAACATACCTAGCAAGGCACGGGGGGAAAGTATCAGTAAAAATCAATATCAACGATCAATTGCACCTTAAAACCACTCAATAACCCCCCCACCACAACCTATAAGTCCCTCTCTTTAGCAGCTAATGACGAATCACCCGTTTCATCAGCTAATATCCATTTTCCACATTACAATACCTGTCTCTCCTCCAGAGAAAAGGAAAAGCAGCCTTCCTGGTGACAGTGAGGCAGAGGTATTAGGGCCTCTGCGTGTGTGGGGGGATATGGTAGACAATAGAAGAGGCTGCCTTGTGATAGGCCAGGGGAGAGCAGTGTGTGTGTGTGTGTGTGTGTGTGTGTGTGTGTGTGTGTGTGTGTGTGTGTGTGTGTGTGTGTGTGGTAGAGGCAGGCAGACAGGACAGGGCTGCAGTGAGAAAAGCTAATGGCTATGATTAATGACTGAGGACCAGAGGAGAGCCAGGACACAGACACTACATACATCATCAGGACGGGCACCTCCCAGGACCCCCTCTCTCTCTCTGCTGGGGTGGAGGGGGCGAAGAGAGACGGGAAGAGAGAGAGAGAGAGATGAGGGTGTGAGAAAGAGAGAGCACACGCGAGAGAGAGAGAGGGTGATTAGAGAGAGGGATGGTGCGAGGGAGAGTGAGAAGCCTTATCTACTCCCCAGTCCTTTACACACAGGAATTGCTTCTTTTTCTTGAAAAAAAAAAGTGACAAAGAGGTGATAAGATGAACAAGAAAATGGTGTGTAAAATAACTAGGATATATTCTGAGAGAGAAGAGAGGAAGGAGAGAGGGAGTAGAGAGAGCAGTCTGTGATGGTCCCTGATTCCAGGCAACTTGACTCACTGTTTGCATGCTGAAGCCACATTTCCAAGGTCTTATCAGCCATATGTTTCCCCCTGTTCAGATGATTTATTAGGTGACGAAAAGCACACTGATACATTTTAACAGCGTTTTCCTGCGTAGGCAACCCGCTGTGTCAGTAACGAAAACTCAGACCCTTTTTAATGAAAACTTTTAGTACCGAAGGGGTAACCATTTATTTATGAGTCACTACAATATTACACTGGGCCAAAAATATCTCTCCTTCTCACGCACCGGGCGGACAAAAAAAAGGCCAGAATCGGAACAGAGGTGGGAGGGAGCACAAGATCATATCCATATGTCAGAGGCTCTACCCAGCACCCTTCCACACACACACTTCCCTTTAACACCACGCTGGTGTATTTGTGCTTAATTGAAGCATTCAGCTGTTTACAACTTACACAAAACCAGCGTGGGGTTTAATTATGACCAATTACAGCCAGCGTTGTTAGGGAGTGAAGGAGGCCCATTACCTCTCCCAGCCTTCATTGATTCTAATTAGTTGGTGTGTTCATGTTTTGGGTTTCCATGCCTGATTTAACAGGAGGGGGCCTGCTAATTAATTCACTATTAAACTGCAGATGCTAGTTACCCAGAAACAGAACAGACAAAACCTTGAGAAGAAACAGGGAGGAAAACGTGACTATTGGAACACTAGAACATGTTGCTGCCATTTTGTATTGTTCTCTGCCGTCGGCTCTCGATGGTTTTATCAGTAAAACACATCCATAAAGTGCAAAGTCAGCATTTAGATTTATTCACCACGTTGGACTCATTAAAATGCTTGTCTATCAGCGCAGTGTGTTTTTAAGCCATTAAAATGGCTTAATTTAAGCCTTTAATTTAATAGGACTTTTTCCAACCCGCCATCTTGGAGTGTGTAGTTACCTAATATCTACAGGGAACAGGCACTAGTTCCCTAAAAGGAGATGTTATTTTTGTTTTGTACTGGTATAAGTGGAACAATAGGACACACATGAAAATAGACAATCTTATTCAATATGTAACGTTAAAAAACATTTAAGAGCTTATAGCAAGTGTTATGACGCCTTTTAAGTGTAACAGAAAACTAAAATAAGGGCACGTTCTCCATTTTGGGCAGACCTTCCTGTGATAAAATTGCCATTCTCAAAATGTCAAAGAACAAAAAAACAACGCTGACAAAAAAAACATAAACATTCTAAAGCTTTAAGTCATCGTTCATATGCAAACAGTTTGCATAACGAATGCAAATAAGTTCCCAAACAATTAACAATCATTTGCAAGTTAAAAGGATCTGAGGACAACAGTAGAATAGGGTGTATTTGCAAACCAAAGCTGGCTCTTTGAAGCCCTAACATGTCATGTTTAACAAGGAAAAGCCATGTTGAGGTCAAAGGAGACAACAGGCTTGGCTCACACAAACCATGTCAATGAGTAGCAGGATTCAGAGGTCACCAAGCTAACACTGCTTTGTTAGAAGAACAATATATAGTAAGCACACACACACACACACACACACTTGTATTTCAAACTTGATTTGGAGCCAATAGCAAACATTCCATCAACGATGGGAGGGAAAACAATGTTATTTTAGTCCTTAAGAGGCACCTTTATTTAACTGATTTGCTGTGATTGTGTGTTCCAATTAATATTTGTGCAGGAGCCAGCATCGTTGCCATTTTCCAACCCATTTCCCTGGATGTGTTCTACGGGCCTTAATGGCCTGTAGCTGTCATGTTCTGGACAGCTGAGCTTTTACAAGACAAACTCAGCCCAGCAGCCTAGCTCACACTTCTCACTCTCTCTGGACCGGGGGATAATCAGTAGACACACACACACACACACACATGCGTGCACGCACAATTGTATACACGCAGAGTCGTAAACACACACACACACACACACGTGTACATGCTACACACACACACAAACAGTACACGTACATGCACATGCACACACACACACACACAAACACATACACAGAGATGCCACAGTTGCCAGCTGCTAATGGACATAGGGACATCTTTGATTAATATTTCACCTCCTGGTTCTGGCTGTTGCTCAAGTGTCACTCCGTCCCCTGAAACCTCAGTCTCTACCAGGGGTCCCTCTGTCAGGTGGAGGTGACAGATCTGTTAGTCACACACACACACACCTCCTTAAACACACACTAATTACAGTGCAGCCAGGCAGCCCAGTGTGTGTGTGTGTGTGTGTGTGTGTGTGTGTGTGTGTGTGTGTGTGTGTGTGTGTGTGTGTGTGTGTGTGTGTGTGTGTGTGTGTGTGTGTGTGTGTGTGTGTGTGTGCAGCAGGGAGATTTGGAAAGTGGCCAGGGTGGAGGTATTTGAGCGTATGGAGCTATGTAAAGAAATAGAGGCCTCATCCTTCAAATTAGTGAGTTCTCAAACAGAATTCACAGCACACAACCCTCATGCTCATACTCAGCCTCTCCGCTTGGCAACCCAGGCTCTCTCTCTCACACACACACACACACACACACACACACACACACACACACACACACACACACCCTGGCTGTGACCCCAGGGAGAATTGGGATATGCAAAAAAACACTTGCATATTAATAGGACAAATATAAGCACCCACCCAATTATTACACACACACACACACACACACACACACACACACACACACACACACACACACACACACACACACACACACACACACACACACTAGGGCCAGGACGATACCAGTATCACGATACTCATTAGTAGCGTGGCAATGAAATAAAACACGAAGCGGATTTGACTTCTTCAGGAAAGCAGCCCTAATATCACTATGAAGACTTTATAAGACACTTAAATGTAAAGATTAGTCCCACAACAGGGTAGTAATCTGTTAGTAATGATATCCAGGTTAACTCCCTATATTCCTGACATTCTGAATATGACACACACTGATGGTATCATAACAACACCTGGATCTGAGAAACACCACCATATTTCTGTCATCCGCCATAAAAAAAGTGTATTTACCACTGCATCACACACACACACACACACACACACACACACACACACACACACACACACACAGGGTGCAGCACCTGTCCCTGTCTTGCCCTTGTAAAGGATGAAGATACTACAGAGACGGTGGAAGAGCTGTGTGTCACACTGTGTCCTTTGAGTGAGCCAACACATCATGCCCACCACCACCACGCCTGCCTGTCACACACACAAACGTGTAACAGATGACAGAGGCAGTGACAAGACAAAAGGAATGGCTCTATAGTATGCATGACCCCCACACACAGCAACATAACAACAACCCAGTAGCAACTCTAAACACACCACATTCACTCACTGCATGGCAGAGACAACTCCAGCCACTTAAAGTAGTAACTGATTACAATATGAATCAAATAGGTGTCCTTCCAAAACATTATAATTAGGGATGTTAAAAAGCTGCTTTTCTGTATGCCCCTGCTTGTCCTACCACGTGGGGGCACTGGGGCAGACTGCCTGAGCCCCGAGCCAAGCTGCACCAAGTAAAATAGTTTGGATGGATTCAGGATTTGGAAACGTACGATGGAACTACTACTAGGACACCTTACTATAACGGCGATAAATGCAGACTGATTACTTCAGAAGCGTGAGCCGTGTGTGTCCTTTGCTTGTCACCATATTTCTGATATTTTTGTTGTTAGCTACCTAACTAGTTAGCTAATAGTGATGCTAGCTAGCTACTTTTGCCACCTACCGTATATCAGTCAACAACAGCTAAGTAGGTCTCCTCTTGACATGACTTTTAGCTACAAACTACAGGATTTCAAATAGGGAACGGCGAGATGGTTGTTGTGAGGAGGATCTGCTTCGACTAGCTTTCTTGTTGGCTAGCCAGCTAGTTAAGTTAGCCGCAATAGCTAATGTCTGTCTTGTCTACCTCGGCCAAAGAGGATGATGTCATTATCCAAGCAAATTTCAAAAGGTTTTTATAAATGGTTTCTTTCAAAAACACGTTTGAGATGGGGTTTTACTAATTGTATTTTCTCAAATTTATGCCTCGGCCACAACTACAAGTAAAGGACGAGTTAGCAGCATTATTTGGGTATGAGCAAACAGAATATTTGTTTTTAAAAATGAGATTTTCACTGGACAGTTACTGTAATAGACATGCCACAAGAATAAACAGATAACACAACGACCATCTCTGAATCCCGAACACATCATGCATTCTCCTCAGAGAGATTACACATGCCCAGCCATTTAGAAGACAACAGCGTCTACAGATTGAGGGTTCGGCACGGCGGAGCAGTGCTGCGTCGTGTCTCTACACGGCTCGGTGTGGCGTGTCATTTTGGGCATGCTGTTGCTCAACATCAAGAAAAATTGATGGCGACTCCGCGGGGGCAGAGAGGCCCTCAGAATGAGAGGAGAGAGAGAAGAGCTTCTCTTTCTCTGTTTGAACTCATTTTCTTTTCCTGGGCGTTTGGCCCCTCTGCTCAGCCCCACAGGCAGCTCCCTCACAGCAGGCCCTGACAGCTTGACACATTGACAGCTGCAGCTGAATGACAACTGATTTGTACAAATTTCAAGCCTTATAAATCTACCTGTCACAACAATGGCATAAAAGAGCTTGGACCCAGCAGGTAATTCAGAAGAAAAAGAAGGGGAGAGGGAAAAAAGAGGCTTCCTCCCTCCCTCCTTATTCTTTTTATTCTACTACTGACAGCCTCCTGGCAAAAAACTCCATACATCCATCTAGCCAGTCATCATCCCCTCCTTAGGTCAACTTTGAATATGAACCAGAGGGCCTATTTTCCTGGCCACGGGTGACCAATTGTGTCCTTTAAAGATTAGACAGAGCGGATTGAGAATAGAGCGAAATGGTTCCGAATCGCGCAATTTTGTTTTACACCAACATTAAAGTAGCGTAGCCACCTGCTACTGGCAGGATTATCACTGTGGTGGTTTGCCTTCCATCTCCTCTCCTCCCAGAGCCCTGACTGGGTAAATGAGCGAGGCCTTTTTATGGTATTTAAACTATTTCCCAGTGTGCACGACTGTGCCGCCTCCCCACAAGCTTTAATTTGCTCGTAATGGCAGTCTGGCAGGTAGTAGACGCAGACAGGCAGTAAGGCAGCTTGGTAGACAGGCAGGAAGAAGGGAGAGGCAGGAACGCAGGCAGGCGAGGCAGGCAGATAGACAGACAGAGAGACAGACAGAGAGACAGACAAGTAGGCAGGTAGACAGGAGAGACAGACAAGTAGACAGGTAGACAGGAGAGGCAGGTTGACAGGCAGCCAAGACAGAAAGGCAGGCAGACAGGCCTGCAGGCAGAGAAGCAGCTAGGCAGGCAGGCAGCTAGGCGAGACCTTTAGTGGCTGTAAATCCTTCCCAGAGGTATATTTTATAGAGATATAAACTATGAGAGAGAGTAGGGAGGGAACAGAAATCAATAGGAGTGACAAACAGAGTAGTCTTTCTGAGTTTGTTGGATGATGGCTCATTTGTCTTTGCCATTCAGTGCATCTGCCACTGAGGATACTTCTGAGTGGTGACATTACTGTGATAATACAATGATTGATTTATTAACCATCAACCAATCGTTTTGTCTGTATCATTTTTCTTTAGGCCAATTACCCAATCAATAAAATTCTTAATTTTTAAAGAGTAGTAGAAAACTTTCATCAAGCATTTTCAGTCCTTTAATATCCATGGCTTTATCCACACAATAGCAGAGTAACTATTACTGGTCTAGCTCCCTCCCAACTCACTTCTACATGCAAGTAGCAAAACCTTTCTCCTAATCCCCTATTTGTGTGTACCCACCCCTGTCCTAAAGTTGCCCTTCCGCACCCTAAACCCTCAAAGGGCTCTGTCCCCGTGCAGCCCCATGCCCCACCGGTCCTGCTGTTTGATTAAGACTCAGCCCCACCGCTTTATCCCTGGCTGTACAGGACCCCTACAGGACCCTGGCTGGGACAAAAAGCACAGGAGGGATTATCACTGCCCCTCCCAGCCAGGCAATCCAACTTTCATTGAGATCAAAGGCGCAGCTCAGCGAGAGACAGGGCCATTTAGGGCAGGTGTCTCCCCTCCCCCCACTCCCTCCCTCCTATTGTAATGCCAGGAGGGAGAGAAAGAATCAACCCTCGTCTATTCAACAAGGAGGACTAAAGGTATTGTTGGGATGCCATGTTTGTAGAGTCACTGTCATATATCACTCAACGAGCTGCTTTGAAGCTGGAACTGTCGGCCATGATGAAATAATGTTGGAACAATGTTGAATGTCAGTTGGAGGTAGTTGATAACGTGAATGATTTGGTATAACTTGAGTTATGTTGTCCTCGGAACTAACTGCTAGCCTAACGTCAGATATTAATAGCAATTTATTCTTGAGAGTAACTAATCTTGTCGCATTACAATACATAGGTTTTAAAAACATTTTACACCTTTATTTAACTTGGCAAGTCAGTTAAGAACAAATTCATATTTACAATGACGGCCTAGAAACAGTGGATTAACTGCCTTGGTCAGGGGCAGAACGACAGATGTTTACCTTGTCAGCTGTCAGCTTGGGGATTCGATCTAGCAACCTTTTGGTTAATGGCCCAACGCTCTAACCACTAGGCTACCTGCCGAATGAGGCTACTCATTCCTGCCTGTCGGAAACGCATTACAGTAAACAAATCGCCCAACAAGGCTACAATAACTGTTATATAGAGCACAATTAAAGGAACATGTCACTACGCTGAAGGAGGCTCATATAAGGGTCTTTCTATAAACTAGGGTAACAGTGAGGATTTCCTATGATGGACAACTTGTTACAGCTGTTGATGTCATTGATAATAATAATGTTATTACATTAAGATATATGGCGGGAACATAGCTATATAGAATAAAATTCACAAGTTGATTTAAAACCCTTCCTCATGGTTGGTGTCTTGACGGATTTGTCCAAAATCGTGTGACATAAAACTTTACTTATCGGTCCTTGCATTTATGGCAGTGTAAGTTGTCATTATAGCATACAGTTGAAGTCGGAAGTTTACATACACTTAGGTTGGAGTTGGAATCATTAAAACTCGTTTTTCAACCACTCCACAAATTTCTTGTTAACAAAGTATAGTTTTGGCAAGTCGGTTAGAACATCTACTTTGTGCATGACACAAGTCATTTTTCCAACAATTGTTTACAGACAGATTATTTAACTTATAATTCACTTTATCACAATTCCAGTGGGTCAGAAGTTTACATACACTAAGTTGACTGTGCCTTTAAACAGCTTGGAAAATTCCAGAAAATGATGTCATGGCTTTAGAAGCTTCTGATAGGCTAATTGACATAATTTGAGTCAATTTGAGATGTACCTGTGGATGTATTTCAAGGCCTACTTTCAAACTCAGTGCCTTTTTGCTTGGCATCATGGGAAAATCAAAAGAAATCAGCCAAGACTTCAGACAAAAAATTGAAGACCTCCACAAAGTACAACAATGTACTTTAGTGCGAAAAGTGCAAATCAATCCCAGAACGACAGCAAAGGACCTTGTGAAGATGTTGGAGGAAACGGGTACAAAAGTATTTATATATCCACAGTAAAACGAGTCCTATATCGACATAACCTGAAAGACAGTTTGGCAAGGAAGAAGCCACTGCTCCAAAACCGCCATAAAAAAGCCAGACTACGGTTTGCAACTGCACATGGGGACAAAGATGTTGTGGAGGTGCTTTGCTGCAGGAGGGACTGGTGCACTTCACAAAATAGATGGCATCATGAGGGAGGGAAAATATGTGGATATATTGAAGCAACATATCAAGACATCAGTCAGGAAGTTAAAGCTTGGTCGCAAATGGGTCTTCCAAATGGATAATGACCCCAAGCATGCTTCCAAAGTTGTGGCAAAATGGCTTAAGGACAACCAAGTCAAGGTATTGGAGTGGCCATCACAAAGCCCTGACCTCAATCTTGTAGAGAATTTGTGGGCATAACTGAAAAAGCATGTGCGAACAAGGAGGCATACAAACCTGACCGGCTCTGTCAGGAGGAAAATTCACCCAACTTATTGTGGGAAGCTTGTGGAAGGCTACCCGAAATGTTTAACCCAAGTTAAACAATTTAAACGCAATGCTAGCAAATACTAATTGAGTGTATGTAAACTTCTGTCCCACTGGGAATGTGATTAAAAAAATATAAGCTGAAATAAATCATAATAAAGTGGTGATCTTAACTGACCTAAGACAGGGAATTTTTACTAGGATTAAATGTCAGGAATTGGCTAAGGAATATGTAAACTTTGACTTCAACTGTATATTAAGCATTAAATCGGTTAAATTAGACATTGAACTTGAACTGTGTAAGAATCCTGGATCTAGCTGTCGGACAGTTTTTTGTGTAGAGATCTCAGAAATGCAGTGTTACTATTTAACATTTTGTGTCTCCTTATGTTATGAGGTGAAAACAGTTTTTAAAATAGGCACACAAATCCAAAACAATTTATGCATTTGCAAAATCACATGCTTCCAACCTAAAGAGTCAGGTTACCGCAATACTTAAAACCTAAATCGATACTGTCATTAATGTGATTCTTCAATAATTATGCATAACACTTGTTGGGTGCGCATTTGGTTTCGAGCTGTTTAATTACGCTGTGATATTTTCACACATCGTATTCTGATCCATGAAGGAGTTTTCTGAATGACAGTCAACTGACGAACAGATGATGTGATGGCGCATGTGTTGCAACAACAGCCAACGTGCTGGGAAAAAAGTGTTCGCAAGGAATGTCCAGAATATGTAGGTGTCTCATTCATTACGCCGGTCAAGACAGTTGTGCCTGGCTCCCCGTTGGATCTCATATCACTAGCCAATTGATGTTGATCATCTGTTGTTGTCTACTTGATTTACAGCAGGTTCTCCTTAGATTTCTTTGTGCCTTGGATTCAACAGAGTCTACTAAGCGCAATTGTGTAGGATAGACTATTGCTCAAACACCCAACACTATTCCTATTCATTATTCTGGATATAATGACAACATATTACATAGCCTAGTGGGCTTCTTCCCAATATGATTTGGCAATGAAATAACATGTCAAATACATTTTGGTTTCTATGTTACACCTGCCATTTTAAACAATACAAGGGGCTTGAAGTAGCCTACTTCAATTTGGAGCTCAGAAATTCAAGTGCCGGAATAGGCCTACCTTGAAAATTTCCTCAATTTCGTGCTTGAAAAGTCTTTGTAATAATTGTAGTCAATTTATAAGTTCTCCTGCTCCCTTATAATTATCTGTGACTAAACTTGAGTTTGTTTCAATTGAAGGGTGTTGCGCTACCCTGTTGCGGTTATTTTGAGGATGACAACATCTAATGCTGGCTTCAACTTGACTTTCCATACAAATCCTTCCATTACTAAAGGAACCTGGTTTTTGGTCGCTTTCTCATTATAAAAACAGCTATGGTGAGATTCAAATGGTGAGATTAATACTACCGCTATTCATGGCTTTATTATGTGTGCCTGTGTCGGCCACATAGGCTACAGAATAATCCCCACACATGCATCTAGTTTATTTAGTAAAGCAAATCCACATTATTCTAACATATTTTAGAATGTAATAATAGTTTGAATATCAATGCATTAGCAATGCTTTTTTAACACTTTTTTGCCATGGTGGTGGGGGGGAGGGGGGTTCTATATTAGGTCCTATATGTATAATTATATAAACTATACAATTGTATAACATTGAGGTCCACAATTAAGTGCTTGAAAAAGTCCTTGAATTTGACTTGCCAGTGTCTGTATGAACCCTACTTAAAGGATGTATAGTTCTCAGACAATGTTGTTGTATAGGTAGAGTTATGGGCCAATTTGCATATATTCCTCTAAATACACGTGGAACTCCATAAAATTCGGTTTAATTTTTGCTTCAAACCATTTTGAAATGTTTATCCCAATACCACACATACAGTATATCACAAAAGTGAGTACACCCCTCACATTTTTGTAAATATTTGAGTATATCTTTTTCCACACACTTGGTCTCATCAGACCACAGGACATGGTTCCAGTAATCCATGTCCTTAGTCTGCTTGTCTTCAGCAAACTGTTTGCGGCCTTTCTTGTGCATCATCTTTAGAAGAGGCTTCCTTCTGGGACGACAGCCATGTAGACCAATTTGATGCAGTGTACGGCGTATGGTCTGAGCACTGACAGGCTGACCCCCCACCCCTTCAACCTCTGCAGCAATGCTGGCAGCACTCATACGTCTATTTCCCAAAGACAACCTCTGGATATGACGCTGAGCACGTGCACTCAACTTCTTTGGTCGACCATGGCGAGGCCTGTTCTGAGTGGAACCTGTCCAGTTAAACCGCTGTATGGTCTTGGCCACCGTGCTGCAGCTCAGTTTCAGGGTCTTCGCAATCTTCTTATAGCCCAGGCCAACTTTATGTAGAGCAACAATTATTTTTCTCAGATCCTCAGAGAGTTCTTTGCCATGAGGTGCCATGTTGAACTTCCAGTGACCAGTCAGTATGAGGGAGTGTGAGAGCGATGACACCAAATTTAACACACCTGCTCCCCATTCACACCTGAGACATTGTAACGCTAACGAGTCACATGACACCGGGGAGGGAAAATGGCTAAGTGGGCCCAATTTGGACATTTTCACTTAGGGGTGTACTCACTTTTGTTGCCAGCAGTTTAGACATTAATGGCTGTGTGTTGAGTTATTTTGAGGGGACAGCAAATTTACACTGTTATACAAGCTGTTCACTCACTACTTTACATTGTAGCAAAGTGTCATTTCTTCAGTGATGTCACATGAAAAGATATACTCAAATATTTACAGAAATGTGAGGGGTGTACTCACTTTTGTGATATACTGTATGCCACATTATTTACACAGACCCATAACCTTTATGAAGTTTTGATTTAGCGTTTATGGCCTTCCATGTTCTCTTATCACAGCTTTATAATCCAACCAGGGATGTAAAGGTTGGAAAGCTTTCCAGATCCATTATGTTTATGCAACATTAAAGGTGCAATATGCAGAAATCGCTCTGCCATTTCCTGGTTACAAAAAATCGAATAGTTTGCCTAATTTCAGTTTGGGATAAAACAAGCAGTCATTGTGTAGAGAATCATTGTACCATCTAAACCACTGTGAAATATATTTTCCAGAACCAAAAATATAGCATTTTCAGCTATTTGTGTACAAAAAAATGTAAGTAAAAAAGACAAAAAAGTAACTTAAGAATGGGAAGCATAGAAATAGTGCACATAGAACCGCTTCTTAGACACTACGACTTCTTAGACATGCTCCAATGAAAATGACAGATCTATAACCACATATCTATGTGAATTTGGTCAGGTTGCCATCCAAGTTACATATTAGGCCTACAATCACACAGGAGTCCATGGAAAGGTATAGAATGACCATATCCATGTCAGGATGATTCAATAAAAAGGTAGTAGGCAATAGACACTACCACAATGATATAGAACAGCAATGTGTAATTTAACTAGGAAATTCACTTTTTCGTAGCTGCTGTTTTTTAGACCAAACAAAATTACGATGCTTCTTTCTTAATCAAGTCCAGTGCTTGAATTGTAGAGAGTTTAGCAGTGAGGTCATATTTGATGACAAATTCTGGTAATGTCTTGATCATGTGGGAACATAAAGTTGGGAACCCTGGCATGGCGAGGAGAGGACTGTAAATAACGTAACACAGGCTCTGTGAGACATCAGGCCACCAGGCAGACAGTCTGTAGCCTCCAAAACATCTTATCACATAGGACCTCCCAAATATGATAGTGTACATAACCCACACTGTCTCAAAAACACTGTCTGACCACCCCAAAACATCCACAGCAGCCAGACCAGACAGATGTGAAGAGAGAGAGCGCGCGAGAGAGAAAATATAATGAAAAGCAAGTGAGTGAGTGAGAAACAGACGAGAGAGAGAGGTGGAAACTGAGCTGCACTTCCTAACCTGCCAAATGTATGACAATATTAGAGACACATATTTCCCTCAGATTACACAGACCCACAAAGAATTCAAAAACAAATCCAATTTTGATAAACTCCCATATCCATTAGGTAAAATACTACATTGCACAATCACAGCAGCAAGATCTGTGACCTGTTACCACAAGAAAAGGGCAACTAGTGAAGAACCATCACCATTGTAAATACAACCTATATATATATGTTTATTTACTTTCCTTTTTGTACTTTAACTATTTTCACATCATTACAACCCCATGCAGACATAATATGCCATTATTTTGTAACTTTTGTAAGTGTAAGTTTTTTATTTCACCTTTGGTTATTATCTATTTCACTTGCTTTGGCAATGTAAATATATGTTTTTCATGCCAATAAAACCCTTAAATGAAACTGAATTGAGAGAAACAGAGCTAGAAAGAGGGAGAGAAACCCGCCCAATAGTCACACAATCATTAAAGGGACTGAATGGTTCTTATTATGGCATCTGACTGAGGCCCAGCTGGCCCAGTATGCAGAGCAGAGGGTCGACTGTAGTTCAGCACAGGGTCTTGTGATCTGAGGTTGGCTTGGGCCTGGGAGGGAGGGAGAGGGAGGGAGGGAGGGAGGGAGGGAGGTAGGGAGGGAGGGAGGGAGGGAGGGGGCATTGGGGAATGAGTGATGGACCTGGGGGTGAATGCCAAAACCATAAATCGAATCCTAACCCTGACCCAAGGCTCCTATGAAGTGTATTTACATTTTCACATTGCGCCCATCTTTAAAACATCTTTGTTTAGATGCTTCAAAGCAGCCATCTATATTAGCCCCATCCCGTTCATATCCAAACCCACTCAAATGATATTTTATTAATTGCGTGTTTGTGTGCAGAGGAATTCTATTTTTACTCTATTGTCAGCCGCCTTTGCAGTTGTGCTGCCGACTACGCTTTGAGGCATTTAGGAGCTTTTAACTCTTTTCACATAGTGTTTCATCCCGCTCCCACATGTTATTCCCTAGCTCATTTGCTAATGTTTATTTGCGTTGATTTAAGCCTTTATTTAAATTAGAGATTTAATTAGATTAGCTGCCAGACATAGCCGGTATGATACAAACCACAGCGGTCGACAGTATCACATTTCGTACCGGAGGAAGGAGGAGGTTTTTTGTCTGTTTACGCTTCAACTCTAAAAGATTTTCAAGACAAATCATTTTGGAGTGTTTACTCTCGTCAGCCCTGCTAGGACTGGCCAACACATTTCATACACAGCAAGACAACGTTGATTATCAGTAGCAACGACTGGCTGACTGTACAAGAAGAAAACACTGGCTACTTCAAGCATCTCACCCCCATTAACATCAAGTCGAGCGGGTTTGAATTCATTTGACCGTCAGTGTGTGGGGGAAAAACACTGGCAACTACAGTACGAGTAGCTCACTCACTTTTTTTACCCAATTTTTTTCTCATTTGTGAAAACTAAATAAATAGCCAGATGCAACATCCCGCCGGTTCACTTTCCTGCCGCCTGTGTGCTGCTCTTTTTGATGTGGGCGCCTGGAGTGAAACCTTGTTTGGACAGCCATGGGGTGGAGCTGGCCAGCTTATAACTCTGCCACAGAACACAGGCAGACACAGGGCAGCCCGCAGGGGTCCTCACACTGGGCGGAGGGAGGGAGGGGCGGCAGGGAGGGAGGATGCCCGGGGGGGATGGAGGCACACTACTATTACACCCCATCAAGGTAAAACAGATCCCAGAGTGCTTCACATAGGAAACAGAGCACAGAAGAGTGCCACTGAAAGAGAGGAAAGAGGGTGGAGAAAAAGAGAGAGATGAGAGAGGGAGGAGTAAAAAGACCACTATCGAAGCCCTCAGACTGTCATTCAGGAAGAGAGCCATGGCAACACAGATTGTTATTGTCCAACTCGTTTAGGGGCAGAATTATGTTTATTACAGTTATCATTATCAACATGCTTTTAGGGGTTTTTAAACACTCCATTAGAGACTGTGGACAATAAAATGCAGTTGCTATCTGTATTTCTAGTGCTACATTACAAGTAGCAAACTAACTGTCTGTCCTCTATATTTCTCTGTACAAACACAAGCACTTAAGTGTACGTAATTCCCACTTTTCAATTGCCATAGAAATCACAGAGGAAAAATATGCCCTAAGCACTGTTGGCACTAGTTATATATATATATAAAAAAATCAGTTGTATCAAAAAGTTGCCTGTCAGAGACGGGGGGCTAAGTGCTAAAACACAGACAGGAACAAACCTGACATCTAAAATAATGAGTGTGCTGATTCTGGGGCTGGTTGCGTGGTATAGAGCTGGGTAATACAGGGGCTGGTTGCGTGGTATAGAGCTGGGTAATACAGGGGCTGGTTGCGTGGTATAGAGCTGGGTAATACAGGGGCTGGTTGCATGGAATAGAGCTGGGTAATACAGGGGCTGGTTGCTTGGTATAGAGCTGGGTAATACAGGGGCTGGCTGTATGGTATAGAGCTGGGTAATACAGGGGCTGGTTGCGTGGTATAGAGCTGGGCAATACAGGGGCTGGTTGCGTGGTATAGAGCTGGGTAATACAGGGGCTGGTTGTGTTGTATAGAGCTGGGTAATACAGGGGCTGGTTGCTTGGTATAGAGCTGGGTAATACAGGGGCTGGTTGGTTGGTATAGAGCTGGGTAATACAGGGGCTGGTTGCGTGGTATAGAGCTGGGTAATACAGGGGCTGGTTGCGTGGTATAGAGCTGAGTAATACAGGGGCTGGGGCTGGTTGCTTGGTATAGAGCTGGGTAATACAGGGGCTGGTTGCTTGGTATAGAGCTGGGTAATACAGGGGCTGGGGCTGGTTGCTTGGTATAGAGCTGGGTAATACAGGGGCTGGTTGCTTGGCATAGAGCTGGGTAATACAGGGGCTGGTTGCTTGGTATAGAGCTGGGTAATACAGGGGCTGGTTGCGTGGTATAGAGCTGGGTAATACAGGGGCTGGTTGCGTGGTATAGAGCTGAGAAATACAGGGGCTGGTTGCGTGGTATAGAGCTGGGTAATAAAGGAGCTGGTTGCATAAAATAGAGCTGGGTAATACAGGGGCTGGGGCTGGTTGCATGGTATAGAGCTGGGTAATACAGGGGCTGGTTGCGTGGTGTAGAGCTGGGTAATACAGGGGCTGGTTGCGTGGTATAGAGCTGGGTAATACAGGGGCTGGTTGCATGGTATAGAGCTGGGTAATACAGGGGCTGGGGCTGGTTGCATGGTATAGAGCTGGGTAATACAGGGGCTGGTTGCGTGGTATAGAGCTGGGTAATACAGGGGCTGGTTGCATGTTATAGAGCTGGGTAATACAGGGGCTGGTTGCATGGTATAGAGCTGGGTAATACAGGGGCTGGTTGCTTGGTATAGAGCTGGGTAATACAGGGGCTGGTTGCGTGGTATAGAGCTGGGTAATACAGGGGCTGGTTGCGTGGTATAAAGCTGGGTAATACAGGGGCTGGTTGCGTGGAATAGAGCTGGGTAATACAGGGGCTGGTTGCGTGGTATAGAGCTGGGTAATACAGGGGCTGGTTGCATGGTATAGAGATGGGTAATACAGGGGCTGGTTGCATGGTATAGAGCTGGGTAATACAGGGGCTGGTTGCTTGGTATAGAGCTGGGTAATACAGGGGCTGGTTGCGTGGTATAGAGCTGGGTAATACAGGGGCTGGTTGCGTGGTATAGAGCTGGGTAATACAGGGGCTGGTTGCGTGGTATAGGGCTGGGTAATACAGGGGCTGGTTGCGTGGTATAGAGCTGGGTAATACAGGGGCTGGTTGCATGGTATAGAGCTGGGTAATACAGGGGCTGGTTGCATGGTATAGAGCTGGGTAATACAGGGGCTGGTTGCATGGTATAGAGCTGGTAATACAGGGGCTGGTTGCGTGGTATAGAGATGGGAAATAAAGGGGCTGGTTGCATGGAATAGAGCTGGGTAATACAGGGGCTGGTTGCTTGGTATAGAGCTAGGTAATACAGGGGCTGGTTGCGTGGTATAGAGCTGGGTAATACAGGGGCTGGTTGCGTGGTATAGAGCTGGGTAATACAGGGGCTGGTTGCGTGGTATAGAGCTGGGTAATACAGGGGCTGGTTGCATGGTATAGCGCTGGGTAATACAGGGGCTGGTTGCATGGTATAGAGCTGGGTAATACAGGGGCTGGGGCTGGTTGCATGGTATAGAGCTGGGTAATACAGGGGCTGGTTGCATGGTATAGAGCTGGGTAATACATGGGCTGGTTGCATGGTATAGAGCTGGGTAATAAAGGGGCTGGTTGTATGGTATAGAGCTGGGTAATACAGGGGCTGGTTGCGTGGTATAGAGCTGGGCAATACAGGGGCTGGTTGCGTGGAATAGAGCTGGGTAATACAGGGGCTGGTTGCTTGGTATAGAGCTGGGTAATACAGGGGCTGGTTGTATGGTATAGAGCTGGGTAATACAGGGGCTGGTTGCGTGGTATAGAGCTGGGCAATACAGGGGCTGGTTGTGTGGTATAGAGCTGGGTAATACAGGGGCTGGTTGTGTTGTATAGAGCTGGGTAATACAGGGGCTGGTTGCTTGGTATAGAGCTGGGTAATACAGGGGCTGGTTGGTTGGTTGGTATAGAGCTGGGTAATACAGGGGCTGGTTGCGTGGTATAGAGCTGGGTAATACAGGGGCTGGTTGCGTGGTATAGAGCTGAGTAATACAGGGGCTGGGGCTGGTTGCTTGGTATAGAGATGGGTAATACAGGGGCTGGTTGCTTGGTATAGAGCTGGGTAATACAGGGGCTGGGGCTGGTTGCTTGGTATAGAGCTGGGTAACACAGGGGCTGGTTGCTTGGTATAGAGCTGGGTAATACAGGGGCTGGTTGCTTGGTATAGAGCTGGGTAATACAGGGGCTGGTTGCTTGGTATAGAGCTGGGTAATACAGGGGCTGGTTGCGTGGTATAGAGCTGGGTAATACAGGGGCTGGGGCTGGTTGCATGGTATAGAGCTGGGTAATACAGGGGCTGGTTGCATGGTATAGAGCTGGGTAATACATGGGCTGGTTGCATGGTATAGAGCTGGGTAATAAAGGGGCTGGTTGTATGGTATAGAGCTGGGTAATACAGGGGCTGGTTGCGTGGTATAGAGCTGGGCAATACAGGGGCTGGTTGCGTGGAATAGAGCTGGGTAATACAGGGGCTGGTTGCTTGGTATAGAGCTGGGTAATACAGGGGCTGGTTGTATGGTATAGAGCTGGGTAATACAGGGGCTGGTTGCGTGGTATAGAGCTGGGCAATACAGGGGCTGGTTGTGTGGTATAGAGCTGGGTAATACAGGGGCTGGTTGTGTTGTATAGAGCTGGGTAATACAGGGGCTGGTTGCTTGGTATAGAGCTGGGTAATACAGGGGCTGGTTGGTTGGTATAGAGCTGGGTAATACAGGGGCTGGTTGCGTGGTATAGAGCTGGGTAATACAGGGGCTGGTTGCGTGGTATAGAGCTGAGTAATACAGGGGCTGGGGCTGGTTGCTTGGTATAGAGCTGGGTAATACAGGGGCTGGTTGCTTGGTATAGAGCTGGGTAATACAGGGGCTGGGGCTGGTTGCTTGGTATAGAGCTGGGTAATACAGGGGCTGGTTGCTTGGTATAGAGCTGGGTAATACAGGGGCTGGTTGCTTGGTATAGAGCTGGGTAATACAGGGGCTGGTTGCTTGGTATAGAGCTGGGTAATACAGGGGCTGGTTGCGTGGTATAGAGCTGGGTAATACAGGGGCTGGTTGCGTGGTATAGAGCTGAGTAATACAGGGGCTGGTTGCGTGGTATAGAGCTGGGTAATAAAGGAGCTGGTTGCATAAAATAGAGCTGGGTAATACAGGGGCTGGGGCTGGTTGCATGGTATAGAGCTGGGTAATACAGGGGCTGGTTGCGTGGTATAGAGCTGGGTAATACAGGGGCTGGTTGCGTGGTATAGAGCTGGGTAATACAGGGGCTGTTTGCATGGTATAGAGCTGGGTAATACAGGGGCTGGGGCTGGTTGCATGGTATAGAGCTGGGTAATACAGGGGCTGGTTGCGTGGTATAGAGCTGGGTAATACAGGGGCTGGTTGCATGGTATAGAGCTGGGTAATACAGGGGCTGGTTGCATGTTATAGAGCTGGGTAATACAGGGGCTGGTTGCATGGTATAGAGCTGGGTAATACAGGGGCTGGTTGCTTGGTATAGAGCTGGGTAATACAGGGGCTGGTTGCGTGGTATAGAGCTGGGTAATACAGGGGCTGGTTGCGTGGTATAAAGCTGGGTAATACAGGGGCTGGTTGCGTGGAATAGAGCTGGGTATTACAGGGGCTGGTTGCGTGGTATAGAGCTGGGTAATAAAGGGGCTGGTTGCATGGTATAGAGCTGGGTGATACAGGGGCTGGTTGCATTTTATAGAGCTGGGTAATACAGGGGCTGGTTGCATGGTATAGAGCTGGGTAATACAGGGGCTGGGGCTGGTTGCATGGTATAGAGCTGGGTAATACAGGGGCTGGTTGCATGGTATAGAGCTGGGTAATACATGGGCTGGTTGCATGGTATAGAGCTGGGTAATAAAGGGGCTGGTTGCATGGTATAGAGCTGGGTGATACAGGGGCTGGTTGCATTTTATAGAGCTGGGTAATACAGGGGCTGGTTGCATGGTATAGAGCTGGGTAATACAGGGGCTGGGGCTGGTTGCATGGTATAGAGCTGGGTAATACAGGGGCTGGTTGCGTGGTATAGAGCTGGGTAATACAGGGGCTGGTTGCTTGGTATAGAGATGGGTAATACAGGGGCTGGTTGCTTGGTATAGAGCTGGGTAATACAGGGGCTGGTTGCGTGGTATAGATCTGGGTAATACAGGGGCTGGTTGCGTGGTATAGAGCTGGGTAATACAGGGGCTGGTTGCGTGGTATAGTGCTGGGTAATACAGGGGCTGGTTGCATGGTATAGAGCTGGGTAATACAGGGGCTGGTTGTGTGGTATAGAGCTGGGTAATAAAGGGGCTGGTTGCATAAAATACATTTACATTTACATTTAAGTCATTTAGCAGACGCTCTTATCCAGAGCGACTTACAAATTGGTGCATTCACGAGCTGGGTAATACAGGGGCTGGTGCTGGTTGCATGGTATAGAGCTGGGTAATACAGGGGCTGGTTGCGTGGTATAGAGCTGGGTAATACAGGGGCTGGTTGCGTGGTATAGAGCTGGGTAATACAGGGGCTGGTTGCTTGGTATAGAGATGGGTAATACAGGGGCTGGTTGCTTGGTATAGAGCTGGGTAATACAGGGGCTGGTTGCGTGGCATAGAGCTGGGTAATACAGGGGCTGGTTGCGTGGTATAGAGCTGGGTAATAAAGGAGCTGGTTGCATAAAATAGAGCTGGGTAATACAGGGGCTGGGGCTGGTTGCATGGTATAGAGCTGGGTAATACAGGGGCTGGTTGCGTGGTATAGAGCTGGGTAATACAGGGGCTGGTTGCGTGGTATAGAGCTGGGTAATACAGGGGCTGGTTGCATGGTATAGAGCTGGGTAATACAGGGGCTGGGGCTGGTTGCATGGTATAGAGCTGGGTAATACAGGGGCTGGTTGCGTGGTATAGAGCTGGGTAATACAGGGGCTGGTTGCATGGTATAGAGCTGGGTAATACAGGGGCTGGTTGCATGGTATAGAGCTGGGTAATACAGGGGCTGGTTGCATGGTATAGAGCTGGGTAATACAGGGGCTGGTTGCTTGGTATAGAGCTGGGTAATACAGGGGCTGGTTGCGTGGTATAGAGCTGGGTAATACAGGGGCTGGTTGCGTGGTATAGAGCTGGGTAATACAGGGGCTCGTTGCGTGGTATAGAGCTGGGTAATACAGGGGCTGGTTGCGTGGTATAGAGCTGGGTAATACAGGGGCTGGTTGCGTGGTATAGAGCTGGGTAATACAGGGGCTGGTTGCATGGTATAGAGCTGGGTAATACATGGGCTGGTTGCATGGTATAGAGCTGGGTAATACAGGGGCTGGTTGCATGGTATAGAGCTGGGTAATACAGGGGCTGGTTGCGTGGTATAGAGCTGGGAAATAAAGGGTCTGGTTGCATGGAATAGAGCTGGGTAGTACAGGGGCTGGGGCTGGTTGCATGGTATAGAGCTGGGTAATACAGGGGCTGGTTGCTTGGTATAGAGCTGGGTAATACAGGGGCTGGTTGCATGGTATAGAGCTGGGTAATACAGGGGCTGGTTGCGTGGTATAGAGCTGGGTAATACAGGGGCTGGTTGCGTGGTATAGAGCTGGGTAATACAGGGGCTGGTTGCATGGTATAGCGCTGGGTAATACAGGGGCTGGTTGCATGGTATAGAGCTGGGTAATACAGGGGCTGGGGCTGGTTGCATGGTATAGAGCTGGGTAATACAGGGGCTGGTTGCATGGTATAGAGCTGGGTAATACATGGGCTGGTTGCATGGTATAGAGCTGGGTAATAAAGGGGCTGGTTGCATGGTATAGAGCTGGGTGATACAGGGGCTGGTTGCATTTTATAGAGCTGGGTAATACAGGGGCTGGTTGCATGGTATAGAGCTGGGTAATACAGGGGCTGGGGCTGGTTCCATGGTATAGAGCTGGGTAATACAGGGGCTGGTTGCGTGGTATAGAGCTGGGTAATACAGGGGCTGGTTGCTTGGTATAGAGATGGGTAATACAGGGGCTGGTTGCTTGGTATAGAGCTGGGTAATACAGGGGCTGGTTGCGTGGTATAGATCTGGGTAATACAGGGGCTGGTTGCGTGGTATAGAGCTGGGTAATACAGGGGCTGGTTGCGTGGTATAGTGCTGGGTAATACAGGGGCTGGTTGCATGGTATAGAGCTGGGTAATACAGGGGCTGGTTGTGTGGTATAGAGCTGGGTAATAAAGGGGCTGGTTGCATAAAATAGAGCTGGGTAATACAGGGGCTGGTGCTGGTTGCATGGTATAGAGCTGGGTAATACAGGGGCTGATTGCGTGGTATAGAGCTGGGTAATACAGGGGCTGGTTGCGTGGTATAGAGCTGGGTAATACAGGGGCTGGTTGCGTGGTATAGAGCTGGGTAATACATGGGCTGGATGCGTGGTATAGAGCTGGCTAATACAGGGGCTGGTTGCATGGTATAGAGCTGGGTAATACAGGGGCTGGTTGCATGGTATAGAGCTGGGTAATACAGGGGCTGGGGCTGGTTGCATGGTATGGAGCTGGGTAATACAGGGGCTGGTTGCGTGGTATAGAGCTGGGTAATACAGCGGCTGGTTGCGTGGTATAGAGCTGGGTAATACAGGGGCTGGTTGCGTGGTATAGCGCTGGGTAATACAGGGTCTGGGGCTGGTTGCATGGTATAGAGCTGGGTAATACAGGGGCTGGTTGCATGGTATAGAGCTGGGTAATACAGGGGCTGGGGCTGGTTGCATGGTATAGAGCTGGGTAATACAGGGGCTGGTTGCGTGGTATAGAGCTGGGTAATACAGGGGCTGGGGCTGGTTGCATGGTATAGAGCTGGGTAATACAGGGGCTGGGACTGGTTGCATGGTATAGAGCTGGGTAATACAGGGGCTGGTTGCTTGGTATAGAGCTGGGTAATACATGGGCTGGTTGCATGGTATAGAGCTGGGTAATAAAGGGGCTGGTTGCGTGGTATAGAGCTGGGTAATACATGGGCTGGTTGCACGGTATAGAGCTGGGTAATACATGGGCTGGTTGCATGGTATAGAGCTGGGTAATACAGGGGCTGGTTGCATGGTATAGAGCTGGGTAATACAGGGGCTGGTTGCATGGTATAGAGCTGGGTAAAGCAGGGGCTGGGGCTGGTTGCTTGGTATAGAGCTGGGTAATACAGGGGCTGGTTGCATGGTATAGAGCTGGGTAATACAGGGGCTGGTTGCATGGTATAGAGCTGGGTAAACGCAGGGGCTGGTTGCATGGTATAGAGCTGGCTAAGCAAGGGCTGGTTGCACGGTATAGAGCTGGGTAATACAGGGTCTGGTTGCATGGTATAGAGCTGGGTAATACAGGGGCTGGTTGCATGGTATAGAGCTGAGTAATACAGGGGCTGGTTGCATGGTATAGAGCTGGGTAATACAGGGGCTGGTTGCATGGTATAGAGCTGGGTAATACAGGGGCTGGTTGCATGGTATAGAGCTGGGTAATACAGGGGCTGGTTGCATGGTATAGAGCTGGGTAATACAGGGGCTGGTTGCATGGTATAGAGCTGGGTAAAGCAGGGGCTGGGGCTGGTTGCTTGGTATAGAGCTGGGTAATACAGGGGCTGGTTGCGTGGTATAGAGCTGGGTAATACAGGGGCTGGTTGCATGGTATAGAGCTGGGTAATACAGGGGCTGGTTGCATGGTATAGAGCTGGGTAAACGCAGGGGCTGGTTGCATGGTATAGAGCTGGCTAAGCAAGGGCTGGTTGCACGGTATAGAGCTGGGTAATACAGGGTCTGGTTGCATGGTATAGAGCTGGGTAATACAGGGGCTGGTTGCATGGTATAGAGCTGAGTAATACAGGGGCTGGTTGCATGGTATAGAGCTGGGTAATACAGGGGCTGGTTGCATGGTATAGAGCTGGGTAATACAGGGGCTGGTTGCATGGTATAGAGCTGGGTAATACAGGGGCTGGTTGCATGGTATAGAGCTGGGTAATACAGGGGCTGGTTGCATGGTATAGAGCTGGGTAAAGCAGGGGCTGGGGCTGGTTGCATGGTATAGAGCTGGGTAATACAGGGGCTGGTTGCATGGTATAGAGCTGGGTAATACAGGGGCTGGTTGCATGGTATAGAGCTGGGTAAAGCAGGGGCTGGTTGCATGGTATAGAGCTGGGTAATACAGGGGCTGGTTGCATGGTATAGAGCTGGGTAATACAGGGGCTGGTTGCATGGTATAGAGCTGGGTAATACAGGGGCTGGTTGCATGGTATAGAGCTGGGTAAAGCAGGGGCTGGTTGCATGGTATAGAGCTGGGTAATACAGGGGCTGGTTGCATGGTATAGAGCTGGGTAATACAGGGGCTGGTTGCATGGTATAGAGCTGGGTAAAGCAGGGGCTGGGGCTGGTTGCATGGTATAGAGCTGGGTAATACAGGGGCTGGTTGCATGGTATAGAGCTGGGTAAAGCAGGGGCTGGTTGCACGGTATAGAGCTGGGGCTGGAGGTTGGTTACTGGTTGTGTGGTATGGAGCCGGGTAGAGCTGGGGCTGAGAGGCTGCGTCGTGGCCTTGTGAGAGAAAACGGGGAACATGCCTAAGTTATTACAGCAGGAAGGCAATCTGTCAAAGCCAGGCTGTTCTGGCATGGCCAATACCACTGGTGAGATCAGAGAGGTAGATTCTGCTTGCAATTACTGCTAAAGGACCTTGGATGCAGGCAGCCTGCTATCAATTATTTCCCTGGCCCCAGACACTTGGAGCTGTCAGTGCCCTACTGTCTTGTGTTTTGTAACAGTACGGAAGAGGCAGAGGGTGAGGGCGAAGAGAGAGGGAGAGGGAGAAGCTGAGTCTCTGTTCTCTCCTCTCTCAGACAGACAGTAAAGATACTGTAGTTGGTGTCGTTAAGCGCTGCTATTACGGAAACGCACACTTCAAATTCTGCAAATTGTGCTCTCTTCTTTCTTCTCCCTACGTATTCTCCTGTTGCTCTCCTTTTCTCTTTCTCGCTCCACCCTCCGGCTCACATGATGGAATGAAGGGATTAACACTACAAGGAGAGAGTGAGGAAGAAAGATTGAGTGAGGTAGAGAGAGAGAATGTTCAGGCTGACAGCTCTAACCTGTGTGTTTACAGTGAGCCTTCCAGTCATACGTGTACTCCCTGCCTGCGTCCAGAATGGCCCCCTATTCCCCAAACATATAGTGTACTACTTTGACGATACTTTTGACCGGAGCTTTATGGGCTCTGGTATAAAGTAGTGCACTAAATACAGAATAGGGTGCCATTTGGGACGCACCCTCTGTGTACAGGCAGTGTGCACAGCAGAGGGCCCCTGAGGAAGGACCCAGAAAGGGCACAGGGAACTTCTCTGCCCAGTTGCACACTAGTCTTTCATCTTAACAGGTGCTCCAGACCAACAACAAACTGAACCCTCACAGCAATTTGCATCACCAGTAGGACATTTAATCAAACAGATCAAAAGTAGAAAAAAAATATTCACTCCATTTTTTACATTTTTAAATATATCCCAGCTGAACCCCGGTGCAACTTGCAATTATTTCTAAATGATAATGATGAGGTCATTTATCGATATCCTAATGGGTGGTAAGTGTGTCACGATCGTGTGGTGGATTGACGGACCAAAATGCAGCAGTTGGAAAATAAGCCATCTTTATTATAACAACGATGATGGCAAACACGAAACGAAACAAACACTTTCCAAACTACAAAATAACAAAACGACGTTGACGAAACCTGAACATAAACTTATATAACTAAACATAAACTTACGTACAGGAAACAGACGACATCGAAACGAAAACGAAACAAACAAACGCTACAGTCCAGTGTGGTACGAACAAACATACTGACACAGGAGACAATCACCCACAAACAAACAGTGAGAATGCCCTACCTAAATATGACTCTTAATTAGAGGCAAACGCAAACCACCTGCCTCTAATCAAGAGCCATACCAGGCAAACCGAAACCAACATAGAAACAGATAACATAGAATGCCCACCCAACCTCACGTCCTGACCAACTAACACACAAAACTAACATAAATAGGTCAGGAACGTGACAAAGTGGAATCTGCATATACACCGATTTAGGCATTTATCGGTTTGCCTCTGTTCTGTATCGCCACTCATCCCTCTATCCTTGTGGGATAAAGGAGAGAAGAGGGATAGATTAATCATTTTTCCGCAGGATGACAGCTCTTTGGCCCCGTCGGCCACTAACCCGTCCCCCGGGGCATGGCCTTGGATCATCCGGCGCAGTAGAGAGCTGCAGCTCTGGCACCAAATGGCAAATCCCCCCCTTCTCCCCAAGTCCCGGGACCTTATGGACAGAAACATACCTTCTTCAGGTGAGCAAATGTGCACTAAAGCAATAGAGGAGTTGCATGGAGCTGTCAGAGGAGAGAGGGAGAAACGTCAATTACTTCTATGGGGTTCGATGTGAAAAATAGGCCTTGAAGGCAAGTGGTTTGGGGATGTGCGTGTGCATGTGTGAGGAGGGGTAAGCAGTGGGTTATTGTCATTTTAAGCTTCTCAAGGTTGGCTAGCTGCCATCTTGAGTGTTTATATTATCTCATTCAGACAGAGTGATGTACTGTAGGTATGCCCTTGAACTGAGAGTGGTCATGCTATGGTCAACCTAAGGTTTCTAGTTATGCTATGCAATAAAGCATAACCACAATGGACACGCATCCTAATATTTATAGATTTCTTAATTTCATTATTTTCCTTTTAGATGTGTGTATTGTTGCGAATTGTTAGATACTACTGCACTGTTGGACCTAGGAACACAAGCATTTAGCTACACCCGCGATACCATCTGCTAAATATGGGTATGTGGTATGTGACCAATAAAATGGGATTTGATTTGACTGTTGTTCAGAATCCTATCTAGCATGCTCGGCATCAGGGCACTTTATAGTGAGGTTTTATAATGTTGGAACAATAGCCATACTTCCCCTTCTGAAGAATAACTTGATCTATTTGCAAAAACATAATTATATGTATTTCTCTTATATTTAACCAGGGAAGTTACATTAAGATCTACATCTCTTTTTCAAGTGAGCCCTGAGGCCACAAAGTTGTCAAATATTATCTTTTAAAAGTAGAAAGTGCTGAATAATTTTTCTCAGACTTATGTATTTATTACCAGACATGACAAGTCAAACAAATTGAAATATATTCATCACCATAACAGAATGAGACACCCAAACTGTTGACGTTGACAAAAAGATGAGCTACGAAAAGTCAAATTGCCTCTTGACAACCGCCATAGAAAACCTGCTCCACCACACTCCGAACAGGTGAATAGATTCAATTCCCCCCGGCTTCAATATGGATATTCAGGGAATTTGTTTTCGTCAAGAAAATTTAAGGTTCATCTTAAGCCCTTTGGGTTTCTTTATCGCTCCATTCTTCAATAGGGTTAGTCATGCACAGAGATGGTGCTTAGAACTTTCCAAAGACTTCTCAGTGGAGCAGGGGAAAACTCACCCTGTCAGAACCCATTGTGAGGGGTTTACAGCTTAAACCCCTGGTCCTATACATCTCTGACCCCTTTTCCCCCAAACTCAAAAGTTTTCCTCAAACATCAAGCTCTGGATTATCTTTTGATTTCCTCCTTAGGTGAAAGGAGTTTAAACTCCACAGCTGTTGGGCTTGACAGACAAAGAGGGGAAGGTTGAGGGAGGGGGTGAAGTGTTAAGTCACCATATTTATCAAGACTGGGTTACCTCTCCTGTCAGATCCATTTTTCTTCCACATGCTAATTAGTGATATCTTACACCCCCATCCCCCACCACACCCCCCTCTCAATATCCCCCCCCCCCCACCACCCAGAAGCCCTCTCCTCCCTTCTCCTCTCCATGGCTGGAGGCCTTGCCATCCTCTCTGGAGGAGAGGTTTGACAAATAAAGGCGAGAGCCCCTATTAGCATGTTAATCCACATCAAACAGCCACACTACAGCCTACCTCCCCTGGCCTCACTCCCCTGGCCTCACTCCCCTGGCCTCACTCCCCTGGCTTACATGTGTCACTTCCTCCTCCAGACCTCGAGACCAAGCTCACACAACAAGAGGTGTTGATCAGTTATTACAAACTTAAAGGGGCAATTTGTGATTGATATATCAACGATAAGTAGTAATTGCTTAATGAAGATTAGAAACATTTTAGTGGTTACATTTCTCCAGCCCCATCCCTCAGCTGTTTACCAAAAATGTGGCGGGCGGACCGTTTTGTTATTGTTTGAATCCCAGGTTGCCCCTTTAACTGGTTCACATTGTCACCTTAAGAAAACGTTGAAAAGGGCTTATTAAGATAAACATTTTTTTAAAGGGGGTCTTTGAAAAGAAAAATGGAGGGGCCTCTTAAACTTCGGTGGGAGATGAATGAGGAATATGATGTGTCAGTTGAAAGGAAGGTTGATGGAAACATGGCGTGGGTTTGTGGCAGCGGTACAGCAAAGGCAGAGAGAGAGAGAGAGAGCGACATCATAATTCATATGTAAAGCCTAAGCCTGCCAGTGGGTCCTTTATTGACAACCAAGGCCTTGTATCTGCACTGAAGGCTGTAACTACATCCACATATGTAAGGCTATAAATCCAACTTCAAGAGAGAGCTCTTTGCTTTAGCCACAGGACTTTTGTGTGGAAAACTACAGCGGGATGGATGCGAGGCTTGAAAAATAATCAACTTCCAACATATCAAACTGTATGGTGTGTGAAACATGTACTTATGGTGGCTTAAAGAAACTATTTGGAAAGTATTCAGACCCCTTGACTTCTTCCACAATTTGTTACGTTACAGCCATATTCTTAAAATGATTCAATTATTTGTTTTCAATCTACACACAAAACCCCATAATAACAAAGTGAAAACATTTAGTTTTTTACAATATACAGTATATACACACATATACACACACACAGTTGAAGTCGGAAGTTTACATACATTTAGGTTGGCGTCATTAAAACTCGTTTTTCAACCACTCCACAAAATGTCCCGTTAACAAACTATAGTTTTGGCAAGTCGGTTAGCACATCTACTTTGTGCATGACACAAGTACTTTTTCCAACAATTGTTGGAAGACAGATTATTTCATTTATAATTCACTGTATCACAATTTCAGTGGGTCAGAAGTAAGTTTACATACACTAAGTTGACTGTGCCTTTAAACAGCTTGGAAAATTACAGAAAATGATGTCATGGATTTAGAAGCTTCTGATAGGCTAATTGACATCATTTGAGTCAATTGGAGGTGTACCTGTGGATGTACTTCAAGGCCTACCTTCAAACTTAGTGCCTCTTTGCTTGACATCATGGGAAAATCAAAAGAAATCAGCCAAGACCTCAGACAAAAAATTGTAGACCTCCACAAGTCTGGTTCATCCTTGGGAGCAATTTCCAAACGCCTGAAGGTACCACGTTCATCTGTACAAACAATAGTATACAAGTATAAACACCATGGGACCACGCAGCCGTTCACATCGCACAGGAAGGAGACGCATTCTGTCTCCTAGAGATGAACGTACTTTGGTGTGACAAGTGCAAATCAATCCCAGAACAACAGCAAAGGACCATGTGAAGATGCTGGAGGAAACAGGTACAACAGTATCTATATCCACAGTAAAACGAGTCCTATATCGACATAACCTGAAAGGCCGCTCAGCAAGGAAAAAGCCACTGCTCTAAAACCACCATAAAAAAGCTAGACTATGGTTTGCAACTGCACATGGGGACAAATATTATACTTTTTGGAGAAATGTCCTCTGGCCTGATGAAACAAAAATGGAACTGTTTGGCCATAATGACCATCGTTATGTTTGGAGGAAAAAGGGGGATGCTTGCAACCCGAAGAACACCATCCCAACCGTGAAGCACGGGGGTGGCAGGATCATGTTGTGGGGGTGCTTTGCTGCAGGAGAGACTGGTGCACTTCACAAAATAGATGGCATCATGAGGGAGGAAAAATATGTGGATATATTGAAGCAACATCTAAAGACATCAGTCAGGAAGTTAAAGCTTGGTCGCAAATGGGTCTTCAGAATGGACAATGACCCCAAGCATACTTCCAAAGTTGTGGAAAATGGCTTAAGGACAACAAAGTCAAGGTATTGGAGTGGCCATCACAAAGCCCTGACCTCAATCCTATAGAAAATTTGTGGGCAGAACTAAAAAAGCTTGTGCGAGCAAGGAGGCCTACAAACCTGACTCAGTTACACCAGCCCTACAAGAGGAATGGGCCAAAATTAATCAAACTTATTGTGGGAAACATGTGGAAGGCTACGTGAAACGTTTGACCCAAGTAAACAATTTAAAGACAATGCTACCAAATACTAATTTAGTGTGTGTAAACATCTGACCCACTGGGAATGTGATGAAATAAATAAAATCTGAAATAAATAATTCTCTCTACTATTATTCTGACCTTTAACATTCTTAAAATAAAAGTTGTGATCCTAACTGACCTAAGACAGGGAATTTTTTACAAGAATTAAATGTCAGGAATTGTGAAAAACTGAGTTTATATGTATTTGGCTACGGTGTATGTAAACTTCCGACTTCAACTGTGTGTTTGTATATATATATAAAAAACAAAACAAAGACCTTATTTACATAAGTATTCAGACCCTTTTCTATGACTCGAAATTGAGCTCAGGTGCATCCTGTTTCCATTGATAATCCTTGAGATGTTTCTTCAAATTGCAGTCCACCTGTGGTAAATTCAATTGATTGGACATGATTTGGAAAGGCACACACCTTTCTATATGAGGTCCCACAGTTGACAGTGAATGTCAGAGCAAAAACCAAACCATGAGGTCGAAAGAATTGTCCATAGAGCTCCGAGACAGGATTGTGTCGAGGTACAGATCTGGGGAAGGGTACCAGAAAATGTCTGCAGCATCGAAGGTCCCCAAGAACACAGTGGCCTCCATCATTCTTAAATGGAAGAAGTTTGGAACCACCAAGATTTGTCCTAGAGCGGGTAGCTGCCCAAACTGAGCAATCGGGGGAGAAGGGCCTTGGTCAGGGATGACACCAAGTACCCAATGGTCACTCTGACAGAGGTCCAGAGTTCCTCTTTGGAGATGGGATAACCTTCCAGAAGGACAACCATGTCTGCAGCACTCCACCAATCAGGCCTTTATGGTAGAGTGGCCAGACGGAAGACACTCCTCAGTAAAAGGCACATAACAGCCCGCTTGGAGTTTGCCAAAAGACACCTAAACGACTCTTAGACCATGAGAAACAACATTCTCTGGTCTGCTGGAACCAAGACTGAAGTCTTTGGCCTGAATGCCAAGTGTCACGTCTGGAGAAAACCTGGCACATTCCCTACGGTGAAGCATGGTGGTGGCAGCATCATGCTGTGGGGATGTTTTTCAGCGGCGGGCACTGGGAGACTAGTCAGGATCGAAAAAAAGATGAACAGAGCAAAGTACAGAGAGATCCTTAATGAAAACCTGCTCCAGAGAGCCCAGGACCTCAGACTGGGGCAAAGGTTCACCTTCCAACAGGACAACGACCCTAAGCACACAGCCAAAACAACGTAGGAGTGGCTTCGGGACAAGTCTCTGAATGTCCTTAAGTGCCCCACTCAGAGCTCGGACTTGAACCCGATCTAACATCTCTGGAGAGACTTGAAAATAGCTGTGCAGCAACGCTCTCCATTCCTGACAGAGGTTGAAAGGATCTGCAGAGAATAATGGGAGAAACTCCCCAAATACAGGTGTGCAAAGCTTGTAACGTCATACCCAAGAAGACTCAAGGCTGTAACCGCTGCCAAAGGTGCTTCAACAAAGTACTGAGTAAAAGGTCTGAATACTTATGTATATGTCATATTTCAGTTTATTTTTTTTATATACATTTCTAAACATTTCTACAAATCTGTTTTTGCCTTGTCATTATGGGGTATTGTGTGTAGATTGATGAGCATTTTTTAAAGGCTGTAATGTAACAACATGTGGAAAAAGTCAAGGGGTCTGAATACTTTCTGAATGCACTGCACATCATCAAATGAATACCAATTTGACACTCGTGTGAATAACATTTGACAACTAACTATTGGTACAAAACACATATTTACAGTAATTGAGTAAACTATATCCATCCATATGTCCACAACATTAGATAAATAGTTTGGCTACGAGTGAAATACTCTGTGTAAATGTATAGAAAACATTTGCACTGACATTAAACAAATATCACTATGTTAAATCTTGCAGGTATGTGATTCCGAGTAGAACTCCAGATAGTGTGAGAAGCCAGGGCACTCATCTCGTTTTCAACCCAATACACATTTCATCCATCCAAATGCATGATGGACTTTCTCACGACACGGACATCAGATATGATAAGAAATAGAATGCTTTATGTCTGGCTTATGCTGACTTAACTTTTTTTTTAACGTCTCCTGTTTCTCCGAGGCTCGCCAGGCACGGCTCAAAGAACGCTCGCATGCAGGAGATCAGAGAAAATGGCCGCCGCTTGGTGGCTCGCCTGCTACCATCAATCACGCCCCAAATGGCTTCCCTGACACTCCCACTACTCATTCTGCACCGCGCCTGCCTTACGTGACCCCCATCTTGAAAATAACCTGGGAATAAATGGATGTAGGGTAGGGTGGGGTAGGGGAATGGGTTATGAGGGTTGAAATCATTGCCAAATGTTCTCTTTTTAACAATAGGATTTCAAACATCATCTGGCGAGGAGGACCTTCAACATGTTTAAGGTGGACGAGAGTAGCATGTGAATGAGTCCTCTCATCGATATCACACGGTTTAAAGCGGAAAGCGTTGCGGTCCACTTCTAACCTCCTTCCTTCTCCACTCTCGTCTCCTCTTTCTCACCCCTCTCTTCCACTCTCTCTCTCCTCTCTCCCCTCCTTTCACCCTCTCCTCTTGCCTCCCTCTCCCTCCCTCACCATGTGGAGGCCAGAGACAGATTTACAGCGACTGTCAAAGTCAGGGATGACAGATAAATTAATCTTCTCTTCATGAGTTTACATCCCCGGCATCTGGGCTGCTGATCTGGCCCTAACAAGCGCCGGGGTCTGCGAGAGCTGATGTTTTCATGGCCAGAGATGAATTACCCTGTCATGTGAATCTATTTATACTGCCGTTAGGAGAGGGAAGGGTGGGGCCCGGCCCTGTGGCTCTGGACCCAGGACAGACAGACAGAGTGATTTCATGAGTTAAGATCCCCTTGAAGGATGGTGGAATCGGGTTCTGTCAGCCAGGCCGTCCGTCCGTCCGGAACTCCATTTTGGAAGATCTTTGTTGTGGAAGGGGGGGATAGTGTAGATTTGGCAGTCTGTAGACTGTAGTAGTCGGTGGTTCCACTGAGTCCTGTCTCTAGCGTTCGCCACCACCATGGTCCTGAAATGAGAGCAATTCCCTATTGATTGAAGCCCATTACCCAAATCACATGGCGTGGGTCTGTGACTGTAGAACTTATGTAAATTCACATTCATCATTTACACACCAGAGTAATGTGGCTCTGTGGGTCTGTTGGGCCCTGTGGACCAACTCCTTTACCCAACTCAAACAAACCAAAGAGGGTGGTAACGACGTGGGAACCAAAGGCACTAAATTAGTCTTAATGGATAGACAGGTATATTTTCACAGGGCAAGAGAGAACTTTTATTTTTATTCAGGTTTGCTTTTAGGTATGTATTGAACTGATGGTTAGGGCTAAAGAGAAGTAGTACAATAGTTGAGATTTAGAATTCTAATGGACGCCATGTTCCAAACCTTCATATGTTCCAAACTATACATTCTGAGATGGCCAGATCCCCCTGAGAATGTACAGAATATTAGAATGATGTTGTTATTGAAGCAGTGTGGAAGAGAAAATGGCTCTGGCATATGACAATTCTCAGCCTATGCCCAAACATACAGTAATATTTTGTGCTAAAATCGTTGACATACAGTATGTATAATAAGACAACATATTAAGCTCAACCTCTTAAAATAGAACAACAATTTATATGGTGGAAACTCCAAACAGTCAGCACAAAAGCAAAGGACATGGACACTGACGTCTCCAGAGTTGAGTTCTCCTTCAGACAATCTGTTCTGCTGATGAAAGCCAGGCTAGATGACTCTCCCGTTGAGGTACTGTACTGTTTTGTACGTCTAGAACTCTGTGCTGTAATTCATCTTAAAATGGATGGCTCTGTCACCTGGACTAACACTTCGCTGAGAGAAGCCATCAATAGTTTTTGTCAGAAACTGCACGCTGCGCGAGACAACTCATCAATCACTATTTACATAAAACAAAGAGCTGCTCTCTGTGTGTGACTGCCAACCAGCCAGTCAGCGACGGAGGGGGCTGCTGCGGAGCCTGTCTCAGATAAAAGGGTCTGTTTCATAACCCCTCAGACACTGTGCAGGAGTCAGGGGGCCATGTGATGTCAATCTACCAACTCATCGCTTTTGGATAACTACCAATGAGCCATACATTAATGCATTGGAATGATTACTTCCTTATATAAAGTACAGGGTAGGCTGAGGTGAAAACTACGCATACATTGTAAAAGAAAACAGTGCCAAATTTAGAATGAAATGGCAAGATATCAAATAAGGTGTTGTTTTTTGAATTATGAAACAAGAATACAAAGGTTATAGTTCAACACGCCTATTTCTACAGTACATATACAGTATACATACGTTTGATGTTAGATTTTATGTGAACTGCAGTACAAAAAAGGCTTGGTAAAATATTCACCTTCCTAATAAGCACACACACACGCACGAGCTAGGAATTCAATTTGGAAGCCATCATCGCGAGCAGCGAGGAGGACAGGAAAGTCATATTGCTATAATGCTCTGATTATCAATCATCCTGACAGTTTATTGGCGTTATCACTGTACATACCATTAACATGATGTCTGGCCCAGATTGTCAGGCCATGCAGGGGCAAACACTAAACAGACCAGGATTCAAATACACATCCCAAACTACTTTCCCACTGCGGCTGAGATTGCATAGGACAGACTGCAGTACAACCGACTACGCCACTGACTTTGACTTATAGGACGTGCTGTCTGTCAGAACAGGCATCAAGTCAACACAACCAAGCTGACGAGAACATAGATAGTGTCATTATGTCACGCTAAAGGACATGCAGACGCTTCCTTTGTTTATCACATACCAGCATGGGAGTATAGTAGTCAGTCAGGGCAATATAACAGTGTTGACAAATGAGGTAAAGGGACATACTGTGTAGTCACTGTATAGTCAGTCTGTAGTCAGTCAGTGCACTATAACAGTTTTGACAAATGAGGTAGCTAAAGATAAACCTATTTGTCTTTCCCTTCTCTACCTCATCAGACTTCACTGGAAAAGTCTTTAACACTCAACTGATATGCAAATATACTCGTCATGACAAACCGTATTAATACGACCACTGGTGCTATTAAAGTCATTTTGGTGGCTCTGGGAGACTCGGCGAGGAATGCAAATTTAAAAGATTGACAGTTTAAAGGTTGTTAATGGACGTTTAAATGCTAGCGCTGTTGCAAAGCTGGCGAGCAAGAGCATAAAAAGGAGAGAGAAATTGTCTCCTTGCAATCTTTAATCAGACAAATGCAGAACAAAACACACCACTACCGCTGCTGCTTGCAGAGAGAAGAATAAAATACAGTTTCCAAGAAATAGGTTTTCCCCTCTTCCTGCATTCATACTGCATTAGACAAGCTTGTGTTTTTCTTAGTTCCATGCACACACAGACATCGTTCACGGTTTGGGTAGTCAAAATTCAACTGAAATATAATTTCTGACCTTTATGTTCTCATCTTTATGTTAACCTGACTGTCATATGGATGTTGGGACTCATTTCCATAATGGTTATCTGCACTGTTGTAGCACAACAGCAATCAATGCACTGGTTTACAGTAAGATATTGGTGTGGTCTAACACTCTGACATGGTCTTGGTCATAGAAACATAACGGCAGGAATGTCCATTCTAGTAATTCAATTTCTATGGTCTTGGTATCCTTTAGTAGATGTTGAGTGAGCAGCATTCACCACCCTTCTTTACGGTCACTTAAAGAACAAGTGACGTACAGTTCCCGTTCTATGTGAATCTCAGGATTCATCTCAACCGTTTCATTGTGCCAAGGCTCTTGACACAGAGTTACAATGATCCATCAAATATGTAGTGCTGTCCATCTGCGACAGCGAACAATGTTGTCCTTTCTGTCCGAGACCAGACCCGACAGTCATCCTTCATCACAGCCTCTCAATACGCTCTGTTCACAAAACATTAGGCCTCACGGCCCTCCGCCATTTTAAAATAATTATGATATCATCATCCAATCATCCGTCGTCTTCTGGCGTTTCATGTTGGTGCTGACACGAGCAGCAACATCCTAGCTGGGAGTCAAACACACTGGGTTTGATTGTAGCAGTCGATGAGCAGCTGAACAAACTCAGGGCGCTGTTTAACTTCCAAATCTCTTACACGTGTAGTTAAGTATAAAATGATGTATGGAGCTCAGCCATACAGGCAAGAGGAGATAGAAGTCTGACCCAGTTTGATCATCTCTGCCTGATGCCATTGCTGAGGGTTTTCAGACACATGATGCCTCACGTGTATCTATTATGCATTGTGATGAAAGACGGATTCACATGCATGGAAATCATTTAGCTATTTTTTCATTCCTCCAAAAATAATGCTGTGTAGACTGATATGAATGAACAAATGAAGTAACATTTGTCACTGGGGATTTATTATTACCCCAAATATCCAATATGCCACAATACTCTAAGAATGTATGGTAAAAGAAAAGTGTGTTTTATTGACCAATTTCAAGAAATACCAGCTGTATCAGGAGTGTAAAATATTGGGCTTGATAATTCACACTTGTGACAAAGAGAGAGAGAACTCATTGTTGTCATCCATAGAGGAAGGACAGGAAAACAACATGGCAGGAACACAAGATACTCCTAGTCATTTCCTGATTAGAATGAATCCCCCTCTGGCCACAAATCAAAGCTCATCAATTGTCTAGTAACACGGTCAGACAGCGTGAATGCTGAATCAGTGACTGTGGGTCACATTTAATCAAACCAGGGCTATTTATCAGATAATAATGTAATTAAGCTTTTACCGTGATCTCACTAAATATGAGGTAAAGTGCTATTTAAAAAGGAGCGTTGTTACTTTTCAGCTGTAAAACTCTTCCACAATGGAGGTTTGGTTGAACACCAGCCTGTATATGTGAACTATGAGGCATACTCCAGCCTTTCTCTACTGAGGTTGTGGGGCCTGTCAGCTAGGCCTGAGCTCTCTAGTCCTCCTCCCCCATGTACAGTAGCTCTCATTAACCCCCCTGCACAAAACAGAACATTTATACCGTGTCTGAGCCCACAAAGAGAAACAGGGGACTAGGTTAGAATGAAACGCCACACATTATAGAAGCCATTATCTTCAGCCGCCAGTCTCATTGTAAATTAGAAAGAATGAGAGAGAAGGCTGGTAATCCTGGACTAATAGGAGGAATGAGAAGAGTTGAGACTGGGTCAGATTAGTTATTTTTTCCACTTTCTCACTCTGTCTCTGTCTTTGTGTATGCATTTGTACGTGTGTCTCTCGCTCTCTTCTATTACTGACAAACAGTCATGGATTTGTAGAATGAGTGATGGACTGAGAAGTATTCATAGTTCATATTGTCGCTGAATGAGATCTGCCACAGGGGGGACTATAGGAACAAAAGCAGACTGCTTCAGCTTTGACAATTAACCTAAAATGTTCAGAAGGTCTGAAAAAAAAGAGACCAGGCAAGACAGAAGGACTCCATCTCGCCTCTGAAAATAAAGCAGCTTTCGTATTGAGAGACTCATTATTGGCATATACAGACTGATTGCTCCGTGAGAGAGATAGTCCCTCCTTTTAATAAAGTGACCTGTGTGTTATAGCCTTTCTTAATCTTTAAACCAGGGAGCTAAACTCAACTGGCATCAGTCATCAAACAGCCCAGTGAAAATAACCAGCGTGCTACAAATGTGATTACTCAATCTGCAGTCAATCAATGGAAAGAAAATCCCTTCAGCTCCTCTGACTGCAGCGCTGCAGAACACTCATCCACCACATCCGTCCATCCATCAAAACAGAGGTTGCCACTAGGTCATCTGTCCTCCATGGTTCCAATATAAAACTCATTCATAGCATCCGTCCGCTGAAACCATTATCAACACAAAATGGCCAAAACAGGTTGGGATCCGTGGGGATATCGAGTTTCCTTATGGGATATCAAGTTATGATCCAATTCATCTCTTTGAAACATGTTAATCTTATTCTGAATCATGAATCATATTCTTAAGGACGTTCTGGTCATCAAAGTGATTCAAAATATTATTTGTGTGCAGCTTCAATTCATTTCATGAGACATTTAATGGGACTGTGGAGTTCTTCATGACGCTCATCTCATCAAATAACAAAAAATCATCTACGCCACAAAAAATAAAAAATATAAAAAACCTTTGAAGCCTCTCCATCCGCCTTCCCTCATGAGAAATGTGGCCATCCCAATCCATCCAACCCCCTTCCTTCGCTTCCGGATATTCTTTTCAATCCCCAACACCTCGAGCATCCTTCGTTGGTTTTACAACTTCAAAAACACACCTCATGAAATAGTCAGGAGGTCTGTCTGACATGTGTCCCCCTGCCCCGATGGCATGCCAACACCAAAGGGCAGCATTGATTTTCTGTTGGGCTGGCTCGGATTAGCTCTCTTCAGGGATTAGCTGCCTGCGCACGGCCTCGGGGTTCGCGATAAAACAAATAATTAATTTAAACAGCTACTCGGGCCCTACGCTAGAAGGATACACGCTCACAGCGAGAGGGGGCTGTGTGTGCGTGTGCGTGTGTGTTAGGGATGTGCACAGTTATTAGAATATTCGAATATCCGAACAGACGCTAGTATTCGAATTGTTGTGCGAGTATTCTTTTTTGGGAAGAAAAACAATTACTGGCTTATTTTAACACTGGAAAAGCTTTTTTGAAATGTAATTAAAATATCCATGTGACATACAAGGATATACCATGACATTTCAAATTATTAATGTAATAAAACAACAAACTTTTCAATGTAGTTTTTATGATGGGTGTCCCATAAAAAGGCCGTCAGTCAACCGGTAGCCTTCACATATGCAGCTTGTTGTTTATGTTGGCCAACCAAAGTGGAGTTAGTAATTGGAGTGAGAATTCCCTAATGCAATGCAAGATGGAGTAAATGTATGGAATTAAAAGTTTGGAAAATGAAAAGGAGTAGGCTATAACGAAGTTGGCTGTTGTTTTATCTGAATGGGGTTGGGAGAGAAAGTGCGGCATGTAGCCTCAATTAGCATAGTTAACTAAAGCTAGCTTCTCTAGGCTACTCCAGTCAAGACAGACAGTGTTATATGGGATGATAAATAACATTGTGGCTGCTACAAGTTAGCTAGTCTTGGCTGTAGCTGAGTTGCCTTGGCTAACATTACATCTTGTCTCTCTCTCTCCCTGTCTGCTCGGCTCACTCCCATCTCACACACACAACGGCCCAGGGGCGTCAACTGGGTATGGCAGGGTATGAAGTCGCCAGCGTAACACCTACGCTTAATTTGAGCCAGATACTGCCGGAACAGGATCCTGCACCTCCCCGTTTTGGACTGTTTTGTTGTGGAACCTATTTGACCGGATCCGGTATGTCTTGTGGCATGAAAAGTAATTTGAACTATTTTCTATGTAAAAATCTGAATAAAAGTTCATTCGAGTTGCCTGTTTGTTAATTGTCCTGTCCCCCTCCACCCCAATTGTTTTTTAAAAGTTCATTTTCAGCCCGGGCCTGATATTTTAAGACGTTATGGTTTGCGCAGCATTGTAACCTATGTTTGAGACCAACGCGTGTGTCACGTTTCTGACCTTATTTCCTTTGTTTAGTCTTTATTTAGTTGGTCAGGACGTGAGCTGGGTGGTTATTAACTATGTTGTCTGTTTCTATGTGGGGTTTCTTGTTTGGCCTGAAATGGTTCTCAATCAGAGGCAGTTATTAGTCATTGTCTCTGATTGGGAACCATATTTAGGTGGCCTGTTTTTGTAGTGTGTTTTGTGGGTGATTGTTCCTGCTCGTGTGTTCATCTGGTCTGGTGTTCACTAGTTCGGGACTGTAGCGTCTTCGGTTCTTTCTGTTAGTTTGTTGTTTTTGTTCGTTGTTTAAGTAGCCTATTAAAATATGGATTATCATCACGCTGCAGTTTGGTCCTCCTCTCTTTCACCCGAAGACAGCCGTTACAGCGTGGCCATGGCTGTGTAAGAAGCGTACCTGTATCTATCACAGAACTAGAATAAGATTCACGTTCTATGATCTCTCTCCCTCTCTCTGCTCTGATTGACATGAGCCTGCACCTCTCATCTCTCCAGCGTTGCACTTCATCATTTATTTCCTTACAGAATCATAGTTCTGGAGGAGCTGCAGCACCAGGAATGGTTCTGGAGGAGCTGTAGCACCCCTGATGAATTGAAATACACTTGCCAAAGTTATAGAATTACTGCTGTCTGTTCAGAAAGAAATGAAATAATTCAGAATAGCCTACTACACCATGGGAAGGCCTAGAATTTAGCCACAGAGAATCAATAGCTTATTTTAAAAAATAGCCTCGCCGTGGCTGTAGTCCAATAACAAGGCATAGCATACAGTCGGGAACACGTGGCAAATCTGTCAGGGAATAAGCAGCATGCAGACAAAAAAACAGGCCTTTCGCAGTAATTCAAATACAATCGCGGCAAAACACAGGTTGGAAAGCAAATGACACTAATCTGACTGCTGTAGGCTAACAAAACCTTTTAACTTCAAATATTGTTTTACACAGTAAAACGAGAGAGAGGCTTTTGGCACGAACGCATCAGCCATCACCAGAGAGTAAGCTGCCCATCATTGGGTAAGTCAATGAAACTGAAAAGCATTTTTAGGACTATAATTTCCTCCTCATATTGCAGCCTACAATATGTCTTGTCTTCACACACCTAGGTGATTGATGAATTCAAGACAAGGTCATTTTTATTGATCTCAGATTCTCAGTTCGTCAGTGCCTGTCATTTTGATCATTTATGAGGTATTAAAAAGATTCAGACAACGTCTCCAAGCAAGTAAAATGATGTAGAATTGTATGAAATGCGTTTTATAAAAGTCAGAATATTTCCGGGAAGCTAGGTTACTAAAAACGTACCCCATGTGTGCAACTTCTGTAAGTGCCTCTACTGCTCTATTCCACTACGTAAATACGATGACAATGCACGCAACGCTTTATTATAGGGGATTTATTTTCTCTGTGGTTGTAAGGGCTGTCTCTCTCCTCATCCTCGGACGAGGAGAGGAGAGAAGGATCATCAGACCAAAATGCAGCATTTGGGAAATAAGCCATCTTTTATTTAAACACGACGATGGCAACACGAAACAAAACACTTTCAAATATACAAAACAAGAAAACGACGTTGACGAAACCTGAACATAAACTTACATAACTAAACGTAAACTCACGGACAGGAAACAGACGACATCAAAATAAACAAACAGCCAAACAGTCCCGTATGGTACATACATTCGACGACACAGGAGACAATCACCCACAAACAAACAGTGAGAACACCCTACCTAAATATGACTCTTAATTAGAGGAGAACGCAAAACACCTGCCTCTAATTAAGAGCCATACCAGGCAACCAAAACCAACATAGAAACAGATAACATAGACTGCCCACCCAAAACACATGCCCTGACCTAAACACATACAAAAAACAACATAAAACAGGTCAGGACCGTTACTGGTACCTCAGAGCTCCCCAGGTCACCGCTCATGTTTTGTTCCAGCACCTTTGTGCCGATTTACAAACTAAGCACTTCTTAACAACAATTTAAAATAGGCTACTAAAATCATTCCAATCCCGATTAAAAAGGCAAATGCAGTTTAGCGGTATTATATATGACATGTGTTTGTAGAATTTTTACGTCCCCTATTGATTGAGGTGAATGAAGCTACAACAACAAGGAGATAACGACTGAAGTAAATTTGGCTTGTTTTTGCTGTGTAGTAATGCAGTAAATGAGCTTCAATTTGATAACAATTCCTTGGCGCCAGCATCTCTCCCTCACGCAGCAGTGCTCAGGTTAAAAACGTAAGAAAAATAAATAAAACGGTATTTCCAAAATTCATGATACTATTAGAAAAGGGAAATTCTTTCAAAACCCCATGCCTAGTGTGTGTGTGTGTGTGTGTGTGTGTGTGTGTGTGTGTGTGTGTGTGTGTGTGTGTGTGTGTGTGTGTGTGTGTGTGTGTGTGTGTGTGTGTGTGTGTGTGTGTGTGTGTGTGTGTGTCTGACTAGATGACTGGTACCTGGTGGAAAGGAAGGACGAGGGATTCGTCTCTGCATCATGTTTGACAATAACAGCAACAATGTCACTAATGCTACAATGTCTATTGTTCAAATATATTTACCATACATCACTGAAAAGACAGAATTACATCCATAATTCTGGTTTATTATAGTTTACTTAGACAAGTTAATAATGTATCCATTGGTACAAAACACAGAGGTAGATGAGATAACTGAACATAACAATTCAACTCAGCCTGACCTAAGCCTATAGGCCTTCTGCTTGTCTTGATTGACAGCCATGTCAAAAGCCAATTAGGATTGATGGGGTGGTGCTTAACAGGCATGGGCAGCATAAACAGACTGCTTTGTTCAGACTCACACAGTGTTTGAAACTAAACACAAGGTATTGAGTCCATTGATATAGAGATAGCTGCTAGCTAAAACGGTCTGGAGAAGACGCTGAAGAACTGAACAGCCATGTTGTTCTATCAGACGGAGGCCTTATCAGAGGACAGAAGGTCTATTCACACACATATAGAGAAGAGCTCCGTCATAGACCACAGTCTACTGTACCAGTCTGTAAACAAACTCTATTCCCAGTTGATTGACGCGTGTAGTAACATAATACAAAACTCCATCAAAATCCATCAGTTTAAGCTAGAGATATCAGATATCATGATCCATGGAATGACCATGATGACAAATATTTAGATTTGTTTTTAATCAAATGGTAATTATTCTGTTATGTTCTGTTAGTGTGAATGCATGTCTTGTGAAAGGAACAGCCAATCTGACCAACTAAAGTAACCATCTGCTGTAGTTGAGAGGATAAAAATGTCTACTCTTCTCTCACATGTATGGATCGAACGGTCATGCTAAAATATGCAACCAAACGGTGAAACCAAACGGCCCAAACTAACCAACAGCTGTATAGGCCTACTGTATGCCCCAGTCCTCCTCAGCCCTGTGAAATCTCTTCTCTCTCTACCTCTCTGCCAACCTGCCTTCCTGGTTTCCAAAACATAGGAAGGTAAAGGGATTTATCTACACTTCTCTTTCTCCGGACTTCTCTATTCTCTCTCTCGTCTCCTTCTCCAACTCCTTCATCTGACTGACACACAAACGGCTGGTTAGATCACACGTCTGTTCTGCACACCCTGTTGAGCCTGTCTGCAACATACACTGGATTATTCTCCTGAGGATCCTGTGGCCCCTCTAGCTATCTTCTTCCTCATCCTCCTCCTCCTCCTCCATTGTTTGTTGTATGTTTTGAAGCCTCTCAGTACAAAAGCAGGGTTCTGACTGCGGAGGACCCCAGAGTCCAGCACCAGACAGTAGTAGAACAGAAAGGACTGTTCTCTTTGCCCGAAGTACAAACACTCTTCCACCACCCCCACCGTCGAGGGAAAACTCTCTAAACGGCACCAAACGTCTGGGCAGACAGAGAGGAGAGCGGCTCAGAGGGATGTAGGCCTACAGTCCGTTGTTGATATAGTTAGTATCAGCCACTGATACACAGAGTTCACAGAGAAACCGTCTCAGTGGTGATCAGAGTCAATGTACATACCCTAAATGGGCTAATAATATCTATGAAGGGAAAACAAAAATCGACAGGACCCCAAAATGGACGCCCAGTTTTACAAGGAGAGTTTTCTAGAACTGAAATACACATGTCAGGTGCCTAGATATGGAACATGCTGTTTCTTATCTCATGTGGCTCAGTAAATCCAAAAGGGATGAAGCAACTTACAGGCCACTGATGTATTGCAGCCTGACCATTAAAAAAAATTGCAGTCTGATGCATGTCATATGTAACTATAAACGGCATCTTTAGACTTTGATTCTAGGTCATTCCTATAACTGCATTGTTTTATAGAGAATGGTTCTCTATGCTGTTGAAATGAAGTGAGTAACAATAAACAGCTAAAAAGGTTAACAATTGAGAGAGAGAGACAGAGAGAGACAGAGAGAGATACAGAGAGAGATACAGAGAGAGAGAGAGATACAGAGAGAGAGAGATACAGAGAGAGAGAGAGAGAGAGAGAGAGAGAGAGAGAGACAGAGACAGACAGAGAGAGAGATACAGAGAGAGATGCAGAGAGAGAGAGAGAGAGACAGACAGAGAGAGAGAGAGAGATACAGAGAGGGACAGAGAGAGACAGAGAGAAACAGAGAGAGAGAGACAGAGAGACAGAGAGAGAGATACAGAGAGAGAGATACAGAGAGATACAGAGAGAGAGACAGAGAGAGACAGAGACAGAGACAGAGACAGACAGAGAGAGAGATACAGAGAGAGAGAGAGAGAGAGAGAGAGAGAGACAGAGAGAGAGATACAGAGAGAGAGAGAGAGAGAGAGAGAGAGATATGTTTCGATATGTATACTTTGACAATGTAAGTAATAATGAACTTGCCATGTCAATAAAGTCAATTGAATTGAATTGAGAGAGAGAGAGAGAGAGAGAGAGAGAGAGAGAGAGAGAGAGAGAGAGAGAGAGAGAATGAGAGAGAGAGAGAGAGAGAGAGAGAGAGAGGCTTGTGAGTGTAATGTTTACTGTACATTTTTTTATTGTTTATTATCTATTTCACTTGCTTTGGCAATGTAAACATTTTTCCCATGCCAATAAAGCCCCTTAAATTGAATTGAAAATTGAATTGAGAGAGAGCGAGCGAGAGAGAAAGAAGGGAGGAGGAGGAGGAAAGGGGGGATATTCCTTCTCTATAAACCATCCTGTCTGGCTAACCACTATCAGGTACTGGGGAGTAGAGGAGTGGGGAGGAAGGTGGCTGAGAGGAGAGGACAGTCGGGGGCTTTTATAAGCCAAAGCTGTGAAAGATGTGAGTTTATCTGAAATGGAAACGGGAAATGTGTTACAGCTGTGTTGAGAATGTGGCGCAGCTGTCCTGAGACAGAAATGGTTTAAATCCTTCTAACTGGGGTGAAGTAGAAGGAGAAGAAAAATATAAAATACAAAACCGTCACCAAACTCTCAGGCTGTGAGGTTTGAGTTTGCAAAGCAAGCGAATTAGACGGTCTACTGTAGTGTATCACTCCGCGGGTGGTAAACCACTGTTAAACATGCTTCACTACGCTGAGGTTCAAAGGTTATTATTATAGGCAGCGTTTATTGCGGAGATGTAACAGAAAATATTTTCTAATAATGGAGGCCCCAAGGCCTACTACTGCTAAGTCTATAATGACAGGGTTCCCCATGCAGTTTAATGTTGGTGCGATTTATCCTTTCCACGGTCAACATTTGTCATGTGGCCCTCACTCATAAAGACCCCCCCCCCACACACACACACACAAAATTCAAAGCATGGCGAGAGCTACAATCATTCTCTAAAACCTTGGCTGGGTAGACCTCATGTATCTGTCTTCACTTTTCAAGCCCTCCGCTCTCCAGGAGAGAACTGTGGGAGATGGATCGAGAGCCATGGAGCTGAGAGCAACCATATTGCCCAGGCAGGCAAAACCAGGAAAGTAGGAAACTGCTTTCTTCCGCTTCCAGGTGGCTCTAGAACCTTCTTTTTTTCTCTCCGTTTGGGATGCGTCCAGGAAGTAGAAGAAATATGTCCGCCTTCTCCCCCCCACCCCCCCTCTCAGATCTGATCTGATCCATGCCTCCCAGCTACTTACATCATTAATCATTAAGTGGTTTACATCTCCACTGATATGAAATAACTTAACAGGTGAAAGCTGCATCTGCCATATTCATCTGCCATATTGCCTTCACCTCACCTGTACAGATGACTGAGAGGAGCTTCACAGCTTCACACTATTCTAGTAGCCATGTTATTGGCAGCTCAGTGCCAGCTCTAATCAGCTCCCTTGCAATGCTCGTTTAAAAAAAACATATCCTCAAATCAAAACTAGACTACGCATTAGCTCACCACAAATTGCCTACTTACTAAACATGTCACTAATAAATAATATACCCCCCCCAAAAAAACATCTTATTTACATGGTTTTACTACAATATTTGTGGGTTAGTCTTAAAGTATTTAATATGTGTTTAAATATGTAGGAGAATCAAGATCTTAGCATTAGAAAGTAGCTACAGTACTAGTTTATGCAATATTCACAGACTCTGCAATGGCTGGGGCGGTTAGGGCTTTGAAAATAAGTAAGACATATGGGCAATTTGTTTTTAACTTGTCAGAAAAGAAAAGGGGAGTATGTCAGCCGCTGGCCCCATCAGGTCATCCCATAAAGATCCATCACTCAGCGTTGCTCTCTGCTAAAACTCGAAGGAAACATATTGTAGATTTGAAGAGCCTTTTTATTCCACCAGACTGTGTACTAAAACTAATTGGATTTGTGTCAATGGAAAAAATATCTCCCTCCCTCCCTGGGAAGGGCTTTGAACTCAATAGCTCTGACAGGGCAAAAAACGAAGGGTGCATGAGGGAGTATGAAGGAGTGGGACCTTTCGCCGCATGCCAAACGCCAGGGAGGAAAA
>NC_074665.1:61377468-61472468 GCF_029448725.1 Salvelinus fontinalis | reverse complement strand
ACCTTTCCTTCAAGTTCTCTGCTGCCAATGACTGGAACGAATTGCAAAAATCGCTGAAGTTGGAGACTTATATCTCCCTCACTAACTTTAAGCATCAGCTATCTGAGCAGCTTACCGATCGCTGCAGCTGTACACAGCCGTGTAAATAGCCCATCCAATCTACCTACCTCATCCAAATATTGTTTTTTTTTACTCTTTTTGCTCTTTTGCACACCAGTATTTCTACTTGCACATCATCATCTGCACATCTAGCACTACAGTGTTAATTTGCTCAATTGTAATTACTTCGCTACTATGGCCTATTTATTGCCTTACCTCCTCACGCCATTTGCACACACTGTATACAGACTTTTTCTATTGTGTTATTGACTGTACGTTTGTTTATTCCATGTGTAACTCTGTGTTGTTGTTTGTGTCACACTGCTTTGCTTTATCTTGGCCAGGTCGCAGCTGTAAATGAGAACTTGTTCTCAACTGGCCTACCCGGTTAAATAAAAGGTGAAATAAAAATAAATAAAATAAAAATTGGAGGGACAACAAGAAAGGCCAGACTTAACACTATCAGTCCCAAGAAATTGGCTTTTCATTTATCTGCATGTCCAGCCCTTATATTTACCGTCACAATTAAGTGTTTAAAAATGTTATTTTTAGGATAACCCGGGCTACAAGTAAAATACACAACTATTTGTCAAAAAGTTGCATTAATGAGTTTTATTGACAAATGTAAGAAGGAAAAAAAGGTCAGCCAAAGCAGAAACCTGATAAATAACAGGCAGTGGCTCGGGTGGTTGATGTCCTTGATGATCTTTTTGGCCTTCCTGTGACATCGGGTGCTGTAAGTGTCCTGAAGAGCAGGTACTTTGCCCCCAGTGATGCGTTGGGCAGACAGTACCACCCTCTGGAGAGCCCTGAGGTTGTGGGCGGTGCAGTTGCCATACCAGGTGGTGATACAGCCCAACAGGATGCTCTCGATTGTGCAACTAGCGGTTTCTGAGGGTCTTCAGGGCCGAGCCAAATTTCTTCAGCTTCCTGAGGTTGAAGAGGGGCTGTTGCGCCTTCTTAACCACATTGTCTGTGTGGGTGGACTCAGATTGTCAGTGATGTGTATGTGAGGAACTTTCCACCTTCCCCACTGCGCTCTCATCGATATGGATGGTCTGCTGTTTCCTGAAGTTCACGATCATCTCATTTGTTTTGTTGACGTTGAGTGAGAGGTTGTTTTCCAGGCACCACACTCCCAGAAACTCACCTCCTCCCTGTAGGCCGTCTCATCATTGTTGGTAATCAACCCTACTACTGTTGTGTCGTCTGCAAACTTGATTGAATTGGAGGCATGTGTGGCCACGCAGTCATGGGTGAACAGGGAGTACAGGAGGGGGCTGAGCACACACCCTTGTGGGGCCCCAGTGTAGAGGATCAGCGGGGTGGAACTGTTGTTTCCTACCTTCACCACCTGGGGGGGGGTCTGTCAGGAAGTCCAGGACCCAGTTGCACAGGGTGGGGTTCAGACCTAGGGCCCCAAGCTTAAAGATGAGCTTGGAGGGTACTATGGTGTTTAAGGCTGCGCTATATAGGTATTTTTCTTGTCCAGATGGGATAAGGCAGTGTGCAGTGCGATGGTGATGAGTCATCTGTGTATCTATTGGGGCGGTAAGCAACTTAAAGTGAGTCTAGGGTGACAGGTAAGTTGGAGGTGATATGATCCTTGACTAGTTTCTCAAAGCACTTCATGATGACAGAAGAGAGTGCTACGGGGCGATAGTCATTTAGTTCAGTCCCCTTTGCTTTCTTGAGTACAGGAACAAAGGTGGCCATCTTGAAGCAAGTGGGGACAGCAGACTGGGATAGGGAGAGATTGAATATGTCCGTAAACACTCCAGTCATGTTTGTGAGTCTCAGCTTTGCATAGTTTGTTGCTCAAACCATTAGGCTCTACGGACGTTTTTGTAAAAAGACCCGCCCCTGGGCCCCTTCTGGATGCGCCCCGTCTCACAAACACTCCTCTAGCTCAGCCCCCGTTAATCACACAGACCAATGGTACAGCCCATAAGTCTAGCTCAAACACACAAAGTTTAAAAGGGGTTAGAGGTCATGGTGGGACTCATTGGGTTGACAATAAGTTACAGATATACTTACATGCTATTTTAAATATTATTTCTTGTTTTAATTGCATTTTAATCTATGAGTAGCTAATTTGAAACAATTTCTTTATTTTCCTTTCATTGCATGTTGGTTGCGTAAGTATTCAGAGAATAACCAAGGTCAACTCAGTTTAAAGTGTTAACAAAGCTCTTCCTGTTACTGTTATTTCCTCATATAAGATATCACAGTATTTCATCAACTACCATGAGATTTCACGTTGTCATTACTGGACAAAGATGCACAAAGACAAACAAGGAAACACATTCAAATTGGCGAGATGGGGAAAACAGCAACCAATTCATTACATCCATTCAGTATCAATTCCATCTAGTCCTATTTTTCCTCTCCATTTTCTCTCCTTCCATCTCTGCACTATCCCCTGAGTAGTCCATCACTGTGGAAATTGTTCCAATGAAAATTAAAAAGGGGTGTTTTCAATAGAACAGAATTGATGTGAAATTGCATATAGCTCCTGATATAAATATAATACTTCCTGGTCGGCCGGCAGTGTCGCTCTCATCTCTGTTTTAAATCTGTTTGGAGGAAGACTCTATTTGCCCTAATTAATGAGATACACACCCGGTTATCCAAAATATTACTCCTAAATGGGACTGATAGACCAGATATGAAATATATACGATCCAGAGGCAAGGCACACACACACGGTTGCATGTACACACACTCTCAGTTAAATGATTTGAAGACTTTAGACGTTTTTTCATATTCTCACCACCCCCCCTAACTGACACTTTATCTGCATACTGGCATCTCTGCAGATTGAACACTCAGCCAAGACAATGACAGCCTCGCTCTCCCCATTGTCACTTCTCATTTCAGCCCCAGTCTGATGCCCCTTACTGGGCTTACGCCAATAATATTCTCCCCTCTCTGGTTCCGTATCAAACACCCAGCTTCTACCTAGCTCTGATGGAAAAGGACAACTTCATGTCTGTGACACTCATTTGTCAATTAGCAAGCCCCTCTCCCTGTTGACATACGGGGACTTGAAAGAAGGAACGCCGCCTGTGACGAATTAAGAGAGACAGATGAGTGAGACGCGTGGCGGAGTAATACCATAATGTGCTTTAGATATGAATATAAAACGACATGGATGACAGGCCGTACAAGGTTTTATTTCATTTCTTAGTTGAAACCGGGGGTCCCCTCCCTACTTTGTCTTCTTTGTTCTGTTTTCATCCGGCTACTTACATCTCATTTTGACAGGCCGGGCGACATTTAGAGCACTTTGGTGCAAGTTAGCGTACTTGATTTGCCATTAAAATGCAAAACGGCTGCCATGGCTGACGCACTGTAGCCTTAGCAGCCTTAAGTCTACACACACAGGTGGAGGAGGGTTCATCTGCAATGCAAAAGCTTCATGTGGGCTCATCTCTCTCTACAGCTTTGCGTAAGTGGGGGGGGGGGGGGGGGGGGCTAATCCACAGAGTCCAGCTACTACAGATGATTCTCATAAGTATATTTCTATGGGAACAGCAGCATTGGTTCATTGCTAAATCGTTGCCGCCACTCCAAAACATATTATTTCATTGTATATATACAGTTGAAGTCGGAAGTTTACATACACCTTAGCCAAATACATTTAAACTCCGTTTTTCACAATTCCTGACATTCATTCCTCGTAAAAATTCCCTGTCTTAGGTCAGTTAAAATAAAGTGGTGATCCTAAGAATGTGAGATGTCAGAAAAATTGTTGAGAGAATGATTCATTTCAGCTTATATTTCTTTCATCACATTCCCAGTGGGTCAGAGATTACATACACTCAATTAGTATTTGGTAGCGTTGCCTTTAAACTGTTTAACTTGGGTCAAATGTTTAGGGTAGCCTTCCACAAGCTTCCCACAATAAGTTGGGTGAATTTTGGCCCATTCCTCCTTGCTCGCACACACTTTTCAGATCTGCCCACAAATTTTCTATAGGTTTGAGGTCAGGGCTTTGTCATGGCCATTCCAATACCTTGACTTTGTTGTCCTCAAGCCATTTTGCCACAACTTTGGAAGCATGCTTGGGTTCATTGTCCATTTGGAAGACACATTTGCGACCAAGCTTTAACTTCCTGACTGATGTCGTGATATGCTGCTTCAATATATCCACATAATTCTCCTCCCCCATGATGGCATCTATTTTGTGAAGTGCATCAGTCCCTCCTGCAGCAAAGCACCCCCACAACATGATGCTGCCACCCCCGTGCTTCACTGTTGGGATGGTGTTCTTCGGCTTGCAAGCCTCCCCTTTTTCCTCCAAACATAACGATGGCCATTATGGCCAAACAGTTCTATTTTTGTTTCATCAGACCAGAGGACATTTCTCCAAAAAGTACAATGTTTGTCCCTATGTGCAGTTGCAAACCGTAGTCTGGCTTTTTTATGGTGGTTTTGGAGCCGTGGCTTATTCCTTGCTGAGCGGCCTTTCAGGTTATGTCGATATAGGACTCGTTTTACTGTGGATATAGGTCATTTTGTACCTGTTTCCTCCAGCATCTTCACAAGGTCCTTTGCTGTTGTTCTGGGATTTATTTGCACTTTTCACACCAAAGTACGTTCATCTCTAGGAGACAGAACGCCTCTCCTTCCTGAGCGGTATGACGGCTGCGTGGTCCCATGGTGTTTATACTTGCGTACTATCGTTTGTATAGATGAACGTGGTACCTTCAGGCGTTTGGAAATTGCTCCCAAGGATGAACCAGACTCGTGGAGGTCTACAATTTTTTGTCTGAGGTCTTGGCTGATTTCTTTTGGTTTTCCCATGATGTCAAGCAAAGAGGCACTGAGTTTGAAGGTAGGCATTGAAATACATCCACAGGTACATCTCCAATTGACTCAATTGATGTCAATTAGCCTATCAGAAGCTTCTAAAGCCATGAAAGAATTTTCTTGAATTTTCCAAGCTGTTTAAAGGCACAGTCAACTTAGTGTATGTAAACTTCTGACCCACTGGAATTGTGATACAGTGAATTATAAATGAAATAATCTGTCCGTAAAAAATTATTGGAAAAATGACATGCACAAAGTAGATGTCCTAACTAACATGCCAAAACTATAGTTTGTTAACAAGAAATTTGTGGAGTGGTTGAAAAACGAGTTTTAATGACTTCAACTGTATGTAAACTTCCGACTTCAACTGTATGTATGTATGTATGTATGTATGTATGTATGTATGTATGTATGTATGTATGTACGTACATACATACATACACACACACATACATACATACATACACATTCCTGCCGAGACGCACTTGGTTAAGAGCAGGGTTTCCCCAAACTCAGTCCTCGGGGCCCCAAGGTTGCAAGTTTTGTTTTTTGCCTTAACACTACACAGCTGATTCAAATAACCAATCATCAAGCTTTGATTATTTGAATCAGCTGTGTAGTGTTAGGACAAAAACCAAAACTTGCAACCTTGGGGTCCCGAGGACAGAATTTGGGGAAACCCTGGTTTAGAGAACAGCGGTTCTGTGAGTAACCTCTGATATCCTCTAAATGTGGTTGTGACAGAGTGGTTTCTGTTTTCTTCCTACAAATATGGCTCTAACTTTTGAACGGTTGGAGATATAAGCTATTATGACCCAATGACTCACTTTGAGCTATAAGCTATTATGACTGCAATCCTCACAAGATGTGCAAGACTCGTTAGAACAGATTGGACAAGAACAGGCACTAAATCAGTGGGTGTGTACATCTTTGTCAACCAACTTGATCTGAGTACCACTACAGTATAGGCCTACTTCATGTGATGAGACTGAACAGGATACACAGGCCCCATACCTCTCACTGGCAATCAGAAACAACAACACAGCCGACTATTAACGTATAACAAATATTTTAGACATGATGTGAAAATTGAAGTCGAGCGTGGTGTTGACAAGGAGGACACCTGTCAAATGTCTCCTTACTAATACAGCCGTGACTTGTTAGTCTCAATGACATTGTTTATCTGAAGAGGGAGGTGACTCTTGTCTGTTGCACTAAAACGATCACATAACGTTAGTATTTAATCTCCTCACGCCTCATAGCCACAGTAGCTCCTCACACCTCAGGTGTCAAATGTGATATTAAAACAGGTAACGAATTCAAGCACCTACGACAGACACTGGCTCAAACGGTAACCATCAGATAGAAGAGTGGTGTCCACACATTGTATTCCCCATCATCATAGTGTCTCTCTCACACACACACAGTGTTTTTCTCATCACCGCACAGTGTCACACATACTGCACCCATTTGACCCGAAACTAAATGGACAACACAATATCCACCCCTGTCCTCCAACAACCACATCTGGCTCTGTGTCTCTAAGTCTCATTCTTTCAACACATCGATGAGGCAGCCTGACAGGTTGGTATGGGGAGAGGAGGTGTAGGTGTGACAGGCTGCTACACCAACTTTATTTCCTGGCATTAACTGCCCAGCCACACACACACACCCACACTCACAAACCCACACTACTCAGTGACAGGTGCTGCCTCATTTTCATTGGCACTCATTGTCAAGTTACTGGATGAGTGCTGTCAATTGGGCTGATGGAAATAAGCATATTAGCAGCAATACTTTCTGGCACGGTCTTCCACAAGAATGGCATGGAGTAGTGCATCACCCTCAAGGCAGTCCAGTCCACTCTGACTGTCTGACAAAGTGTCAGTCGTCAAGGCCGTTAGCACTTGGGTTACTTTTGGTGTCACTGAAATGGGGTCACAAATGTCAACACACAGAGCGGTACCATGAAATGGCTCTTGATAGGTGCGAGGAGACATCAAGCGCTTGTTATGAAGTGATTCATAACAAGTAAAGGCGGTGGCACAGAAAGTTAATCTCATCAGGGACAGACCACGTGTTTTAAAACACAGCTTTACGTCATTGCCCTCTTTATCCCCGCTCATTTCATCACACAACGCAGGGACAGCCAGTCCCTCTATTATATTAGGCCGTGTGACTGGGTTCCTTTGTCCTCAAGGGAAGTTCTTATGGGGATAACTAAAACCCAGAGTGGGAGAGAGAAAGAAGAGAGAGAGAGAGAGAGAGGCTATGCCAAGACTCATCGCTCTACTTCTTGGTTCTTTTATCACCATCACATGTCTGCTCGCTAATTGAATTTCACAGTTCCACTCAACCGTGGCCTCAGAGAGGAATCATGTGATCTTCACAGCCTCCAATCATCACAGAGAAAGCTTTTATTAAAGGGTGGTCCATTTACGCTACGCAATTTATCACTAGGCCAGGGACAAGGGTTTTTCATGACAACATGACCTGACCCGGAAAAACTCCTGAACGTACAGGAACCAGAGTTTTTGTTGGTCGGCTCATGTGGTCAGAAATGAAATACTGGCCCTAAGAGATGGTGGGAGCTGGAAAAGTTTGATGACATGAATACAAGCCTCACCAGTAATACACATTTAGAGGGAATGGTTTGTAGCCTAACCCAACAACTAATCCACAACAATCAATCAACCAATACAAATCAGTCCCAAATGGCTTGGGTAATACTTGATTGCTTCTCTTCTGTCCAGACAATCCTTTGAAGTCCAGTAATGATATCTGACTTTAAGATTCCTCCTTAACCAAATTAAATATTAATAATGAATTAGTAAAATGTCAGAGATATAACTATTTGATTCTGAACATCAAGTTGTTAATGTGATGCGATCAAGTACAAGGAAAATAAATGCAGACCTTGATATCTTCTAAAACCAACACATTTAGGCAGTTAGGAAAGCTAAGGCTAGCTTTTTCAAGCAGAAAATCAGTCACCACCGATAAATACACTATAACTGAGAATTTCAAGAAGTATTTTTCTAAGGCTGGCCATGCTTTCCACCTGGCTACCCCTACCCCGATCAACAGTCCTGCACCCTCCAGAGCAACTGACCCAAGCCTCCAACATTTCTCCTTCACCCAAATCCAGATAGCTGATGTTCTGAAAGAGCTGCAAAATCTGGACCTCTACAAATCAGCCAGGCTAAACAATCTGAACCCTCTCTTTCTAAAATTATCTACCGAAATTGCAACCCCTATTACTAGCCTGTTCAACCTCTCTTTCGTATCGTCTGAGATTCCCAAAGATTGGAAAGCTGCCGCGGTCATCCCCCTCTTCATAGGGGGAGACACTCTAGACCCAAACTGCTATAGACCTATATCTATCCTACCCTGCCTTTCTACGGTCTTCAAAAGCCAAGTTAACAAACAGATTACCAACAATTTCGAATCCCACCGTACCTTCTCCGCTACGCAATCTGGTTTCAGAGCTGGTCATGGGTGCACCTCAGCCACGCTCAAGGTCCTAAATGATATCATAACCGCCATCGATAAGAGACATTACTGTGCAGGCGTATTCATCAACCTGGCCAAGGCTTTCAAATCTGTCACCACATTCTTATCGGCAGACTCAACAGCCTTGGTTTCTCAAGTGATTGCCTCGCCTGGTTCGCCAACTACTTCTCTGATAGAGTTCAGAGAAGAGTTCAGTGTGTCAAATCGGAGGGCCAGTTGTGTGGGGGTGCCACAGGGTTAAATTCTCGGGCCGACTCTTTTCTCTGTATATATCAACGATGTCGCTCTTGCTGCTGGTGATTCTCTGATCCACCTCTATGCAGACGACACCATTCTATATACCTCTGGCCCTTCTTTGGACACTGTGTTAACAAACCTCCAGACGAGCTTCAATGCCATACAACTCTCCTTCTGTGGCCTCTAACTGCTCTTAAATGCAAGTAAAACTAAATGCATGCTCTTCAACCGATCGCTGCCCGCACCTGCCCGCCCGTCCAGCATCACTACTCTGGACGGTTCTGACTTAGAATATGTGGACAACTACAAATACCTAGGTGTCCGGTTAGACTGTAAACTCTCCTTCCAGACTCACATTATCTATCTCCAATCCAAAATTAAATCTAGAATCCGCTTCCTATGTCGTAACAAAGCATCCTTCACTCATGCTGCCAAACATACCCTCGTAAAACTGACCATCCTACCGATCCTCGACTTTGGCGATGTTATTTACAAAATAGCCTCCAACACTCTACTCAACAAATTGGATGCAGTCTATAACAGTGCCATCCGTTTTGTCACCAAAGTCCCATATACTACCCACCACTGCGACCAGTACGCTCTCGTTGGCTGGCCCTTGCTTCATACTCGCCGCCAAACCCACTGGCTTCCAGGTCATCTACAAGTTTCTGCTAAGTAAGGCCCTGCCTTATCTCAGCTCATTGGTCACCATAGCAGCACCCACCCGTAGCACGCGCACCAGCAGCTACAGTGGGGCAAAAAAGTATTTAGTCAGCCACCAATTGTGCAAGTTCTCCCACTTAAAAAGATGAGAAAGGCCTGTAATTTTCATCATAGGTACACTTCAACTATGACAGACCAAATAAATAAAAAAATCCAGAAAATTATATTGTAGGATTTTTAATGAATTTATTTGCAAATTATGGTGGAAAATAAGTATTTGGTCAATAACAAAAGTTTCTCAATAGTTTGTTATATACCCTTTGTTGGCAATGACAGAGGTCAAACGTTTTCTGTAAGTCTTCACAAGGTTTTCACACACTGTTGCTGGTATTTTGGCCCATTCCTCCATGCAGATCTCCTCTAGAGCAGTGATGTTTTGGGGCTGTTGCTGGGCAACACGGACTTTCAACTCCCTCCAAAGATTTTACACGGATCAGTCGTTCTGGTTCCTTTGCAGAAAAACGGCCCCAAAGCATGATGTTTCCACCCCCATGCTTCACAGTAGGTATGGTGTTCTTTGGATGCAACTCAGCATTCTTTGTCCTCCAAACACGACGAGTTGAGTTTTTACCAAAAAGTTATATTTTGGTTTCATCTGACCATATGACATTCTCCCAATCTTCTTCTGGATCATCCAAATGCTCTCTAGCAAACTTCAGACGGGCCTGGACATGTACTGGCTTAAGCAGGGGGACACGTCTGACACTGCAGGATTTGAGTCCCTGGCGCCGTAGTGTGTTACTGATGGTAGGCTTTGTTACTTTGGTCCCAGCTCTCTGCAGGTCATTCATTAGGTCCCCCCGTGTGGTTCTGGGATTTTTGCTCACCGTTCTTGTGATCATTTTGACCCCACGGGGTGAGATCTTGCGTGGAGCCACAGATCGAGGGAGATTATCAGTGGTCTTGTATGTCTTCCATTTCCTAATAATTGCTCCCACAGTTGATTTCTTCAAACCAAGCTGCTTACCTATTGCAGATTCAGTCTTCCCAGCCTGGTGCAGGTCTACAATTTTGTTTCTGGTGTCCTTTGACAGCTCTTTGGTCTTGGCCATAGTGGAGTTTCGAGTGTGACTGTTTGAGGTTGTGGACAGGTGTCTTTTATACTGATAACAAGTTCAAACAGGTGCCATTAATACAGGTAACGAGTGGAGGACAGAGGAGCCTCTTAAAGAAGAAGTTACAGGTCTGTGAGAGACAGAAATCGTGCTTGTTTGTAGGTGACCAAATACTTATTTTCCACCATAATTTGCAAATAAATTCATTAAAAATCCTACAATGTGATTTCCTGGATTTTTTTCCCTCATTTTGTCTGTCATAGTTGGAGTGTACCTATGATGAAAATTACAGGCCTCTCTCATCTTTTTAAGTGGGAGAACTTGCACAATTGGTGGCTGACTAAATACTTTTTTGCCCCACTGTAGGTAAAAGCCATCAATTTAGCTGTAGACTAAACACACGCATTGCATGATCAATGTTGCAAATGTGAAGTGCAAGCCATTGATCATATAGGTCTATGTAGATCCTCAAGAAATATTTTTATTTCTAGTATCAGATACCTATATTCATGAATTGGCAGGTCCATCGTCATTCTGGTATTAGGTAATGGTCTATCGATTTAATAAAAAATATGAATCCTTTATCTAGTTATTTCTAAGGCCTCTGCTAAAGAAATATGCTGCAGTTGCTTGACTGGTTCCTCTACTGACGTCAAAGTCCATTGTTTGAGAACGCAAAACGTACAGAACGTTCAAAAATACTTTACTTTAACATTCTTGGTTTATTTTTTTAGAGATCAAATGTAATGTTTCAATGTATTTTTGGTGTATTTTAATGCATCTCAATAGGTAAATAGTGCTCTTGTAATGTAGAAACCTAATATTCCACTAATGACTTGGTAGACAGGTTTTTGTATCAACATTTTAGCTTTTTAAAATAAACAAGTGTCTTTACAGGATTACATATTAGTTTTCAAGGTACATCACGTGCTTCAAAATTTGCTATACTTCATATAGGTCCAGTATAGACTATATTGCATTCAATGTAAAAATATATACAGTACCAGTCAAAAGTTTGGACACACCTACTCATTTAAGAGTTTCTTTATTTTTACTATTTTCTACATTCTAGAAGAATATTGAAGACATCAAAACTATGAAATAACACATGGAATCATGTAGTAACCAAAAAGTTTTAAACAAATCAAAATATATTTTACATTTGAGATTCTTCACAGTAGCCAACCTTTGCCTTAATGACAGATTTGGACACTCTGGCATTCTCTCAACCAGCTTCATGAGGTAGTCACCTGGAATGCATTTCAATTAACAGGCGCGCCTTTTTAAAAGTTAATTGTGGAATTTCTTTAAAGCGTTTGAGCCAATCAGTTGTGTTGTGACAAGGGAGTGGTGGTATACAGAAGATAGCCCTATTTGGTAAAAGACCAAGTCCATATTATGGCAAGAAGAGCTCAAATAAGCAAAGAGAAACGACAGTCCATCATTACTTTAAGACATGAAGGTCAGTCAATATGGAACATTTCAACAACTTTGAAAGTTTCTTGAAGTGCAGTCGCAAACACCATCAAGCGCTATGATGAAACTGGCTCTCATGAGGACCGCCACAGGAAAGGAAGACCCAGAGTTACCTCTGCTGCAGAGAATCAGTTCAATAGAGTGAACTGCACCTCAGATTGGAGCCCAAATAAACGCTTCACAGAGTTCATGTAACATGTAGCGGGTTTCTTATGTACCACAGGAGAACCAAGAAATGAAGAGTGACACCACGGCTGTCTTTTAGGCTTTTATGTTGATCTGCAATAGTATTGTGAAAAGACAGGACAGGAACACATCAGTCTCCAATGCACCATCTGATAAGTTGTTCTTTCTCTCTGTCTTTTCTCGGACTCACACAATCACACTCATACATAAAGCCATAATGTATACTATAAAATAATAACCAGTCCTTAATACAAAGAATGTATAATCTTAATTCTTATACAATAGAACCATACCTGTAATAGTATTGTGAAAAGACAGGACAGGAACACATCAGTCTCCAATGCACCATCTGATAAGTTGTTCTTTCTCTCTCAGTCTTTTCTCGGACTCACACAATCACACTCATACATAAAGCCATAATGTATACTATAAAATAATAACCAGTCCTTAATACAAAGAATGTATAATCTTAATTCTTAGACAATAGAACCATACCTGCAATAGTATTGTGAAAAGACAGGACAGGAACACATCAGTCTCCAATGCACCATCTGACAAGTTGTTCTACACAGGAGCATGAAGAAAGGTAAAACACGTATCCTGTCTCACATCCCCAATACATTGCTAGGTGCTTTCAGTGTTGACAGTACCAAAATGCAACAACTCATGTACAAAAACACTGCAACATAAACAAGTTACAACGTGAAATCGCCTCTATTCCATTCAGCCCGTAGAGGACAAAACTACATCTCCCATAATGCAACGCTACAGCATTAACCTTGGGATGTTTTATTTATTTCACATTATGGACTTCTACAAAAGGAGTAATCTGCAACACATACCTTTCTCTCTCAGTGTTTTCTCGGACTGAGGAGAACGGGAGCTATGGGTAGTACCAGGGTGTTAGTAGGTGACACAAGCACCCAGATGAAATAAAATACATTTAATGAAACAAAACCTGAATATGTTAACATCATTCAGCTACTGTAGCTGCCTACCTAACGTCAACAGGCAGCACCAGTAGTGCAACAATTAAAAATAGACACCAAAAGTAAAGTTCCTGTTGATCATAGCGATCTGACTCCCCCCTTCTGTCTGAACTTGGAATATTCCTGTTCGCAGGCTTGGGCCACTGACCCTCAACCTGGTTGTTCTGTTCTGCGTTATGTATCTTTCTAATTATTTGAAGGTTGATGGAATAACCATTTTAACTCTCCTACAAACAGACAGATCAACATCAACTGTTCAGAGGAGACTGCGTGAATCAGGCCTTCATGGTAGAATTGCTGCAAAGAACAACTGCTAAAGGACACCAATAAGAAGAAGACACTTGCTTGGGTCAAGAAACACGAGCAATGGACATTAGACCGGTGGAAATCTGTCCTTTGGTCTGAGGAGTCCAAATTTTAGATTTATGGTTCCAACCGCCGTGTCTTTGGGAGACACAGAGTAGGTGAATGGATGACCTCTGCATATGTGGTTCCCACCGTGAAGCATGGAGGAGAAAGTGTGATGATGTGGGGATGCTTTGCTGGTGACACTGTCTGTGATTTATTTAGAATTCAAGGCACCAGCATGGCTACCACAGCATTCTGCAGAGACAGGCCATCCCATCTGGTTTGCGCTTAGTGAGCCTGCCATTTGTTTTTAAACGGGACAATGACCCAAATCACACCTCCAGGCTGTGTAAGGTCTATTTTACCAAGGAGAGTGATGGAGTGCTGCATCAGATGACCTGGCCTCCACAATCACCCGACCTCAACCCAATTGAGATGGTTTGTGATGAGTTGGACTGCAGAGTGAAGGAACAGCAGCCAACAAGTGCTCAGCATATGTGGAAACTCCTTCCAGACTGTTGAAAAAGCATTCCAGGTAAAGCTGGTTGAGAGAATGCCAAGAGTGTGCCAAGAGTGTGCAAAGCAGTCATCAAGACAAAGGTTGGCTACCTTGAAGAATCTAAAATATAAAAATATATTTTGAATTGTTTAACACTTTTTTGGTTACTACATGATTCCATATGTGTTAATTAATAGTTTTGATGTCTTCAATATTATTCTACAATGTAGAAAATAGTAAAAAGAAAATAAAAACCCTGGAATAGGTGTCCCCAAACTTTTGACTGGTACTGTGTATATATTTGGGGCGGCAGGTAGCATAGTGGTTAGAGTGTTGGGTCGGTAACCGAAAGGTTGCTGGATCGAATCCCTGAGCTGACAGGGTAAAACTCTGTCATTCTGCCAATGAACAAGGCAGTAACCCAGTGTTCCCCGGCAGGCCGTTATTGTAAATAAGAATATGTTCTCAACTGACTTGCCTACTTAAATAAAGGTTACATTTTAAAAAATGTTTTAAAATGTATAAACTAAGCAATAAAAAAGAAACGTGCCTTTTTCAGGATCGTGTCTTTCAAAGATAATTCATAAAAATCCAAATAACTTCACAGATCTTCATTGTAAAGGGTTTAAACATGCTTGTTCAATGAACCATAAACAATTAATGAACATGCACCTGTGGAACGGTCTTTAAGACACTAACAGCTTACAGACGGTAGGCAATTAAGGTCACAGTTATGAAAACTTAGGACACTAAAGAGGCCTTTCTACTGACTTTGAAAAACACAGAGAGAAAGATGCCTAGGGTCCCTGCTCATCTGCGTGAACGTGCCTTAGGCATGCTGCAAGGAGGCTTGAGGACTGCAGATATGGCCAGGGCAATAAATTGCACTGTTCATATTGTAAGATGAGTAAGAGAGCGCTACAGGGAGACAGGACGGACACCTGATCGTCCTCGGGACAGGTACAGGATGGCAACAACAACTGCCTGAGTTAAACCAGTAACACACAATGCCTCCATCAGTGCTCAGACTGTCCGCAATAGGCTGAGAGAGGCTGGACTGGGGGCTTGTAGGCCTGTTGTAAGGCAGGTCCTCACCAGACATCAACGCCAACAACGTCGCCAATGGGCACAAACCCACCGTCGCTGGAACAGATACAGACTGGCAAAAAGTGCTCTTCACTGACGAGTCGCGGTTTTGTCTCACCAGGGGTGGTGGTCAAAGGAATGAGCGTTACACCGAGGTCTGAACTCTGGAGCGGGATTGACTTGGAGGTGGAGCGTCCGTCATGGTCTGGGGCGGTGTGTCACAGGATCATCGGACTGAGCAATCTCAACGCTGTGCGTTACAGGGAAGACATCCTCCTCTCTCATGTGGCACCCTTCCTGCAGGCTCATGCTGACATGACCCTCCAGCATGATGATGCCACCAGCCATACTGCTCGTTCTGTGTGTGATTTCCTGCAAGACAGGAATGTCAGTGTTCTGCCATGGCCAGCGAAGAGCCCGGAACTCAATCCCATTGAGCACGTCTGGGACCTGTTGGATTGGAGGGTGAGGGCCAGGGCGGGGATGGGGATGCACTGCAGTACTTAATTCAGCTGGTGGCCACACCAGATACTGACTGTTACTTTTGATTTCCCCCCCATTTGTTCAGGGACACATTATTCAATTTCTGTTAGTCACATGTCTGTGGAACGTGTTTTGTTTATGTCTCAGTTGTTACATCTTATGTTCATACAAATATTTACACATGTTAAGTTTGCTGAAAATAAATACAGTTGACAGTGAGAGGACGTTTCTTTTTTTGCTGAGTGTATTTGCTAAGAGCTGGCAGGTCTGCTGTTAGAACCAGTAAAGGCCGCTTGGGTAGCGCTCTATGCTAGCGGAATGACTTTGGCTTTCCTCCAGGCCTGAGGACAAACACCTTCCTCTAGACTCAGATTAAAGTTATGACAGATAGGAGTGGCCATAGAGTCAGCTACCATCCTCAGTACCTTTCCATCTAAGTTGTCAGTGCCAGGAAGTTTGTCATTGAGCGATAACAATAATGTTTCACCTCTTCCACACTAACTTTACAAAATGCAAACTTACAATGCTTTAACTTCATGATTTGTTTTTTTATGCATGAATACGATGTCTCACTGTTCGTTGTTGGGATTTCCTGCCTACTTTGCCCACTTTGTCAATGAAGAAATCATAAAAATAATTGCCAACATCAAATGGTTTTGTGATGCCATCTGATTCGATGAAAGACGGAGTTTAATTTGTCTTTCTGCCCATAATTTATTTTAAAGTACCCCAAAGTTTTTTTTCCATCATTCTTTATATCATTGATCTTGGCTTCATAATACTGTTTCTTCTTCTTTTTGTTGAGTTTAGTCACATATTTTCTCAATTTGCAGTAAGTGAGCCAGTCAGATGTTCAGTGACTTATTAGCCAATCCTTTTGTCCCATCTTTCAACCATACAGTTTTTCAATTCCTCATCAATCTATGGAACCTTAACAGTTAACAGTCAATTTCTTAACAGGTGCATGTTTATCAATTATTGGAAGAAGCAATTTCATAAATTAATCAAGTGCAGCACCTGGATGATCCTTATTAATCACACCAGACCAACAAATATTTGTAACATCATCCACATAAGAGTCGCAGCAAAAAAAAATCTATGATCTCTTTTACAATATTTTAGGCCCAGCTTTTGGAATGTTGGCTTTCCTGGATATAACCACTATATTGTGATCCCTTCATCCAATGAGTACAGATACAGCTTTAGAACACAGTTATACAGTATAAGTAAAAACATGATCAATACATGTGGAATATCTTGTTCCTGTAGTGTTTGTAAAAACCATGGGGGTTGATTTATACCTGAACCAGATTACACTAGTTCAAGTGAAAAGCTTCCTCTTGAGTTGACAGCTTGATGAAACTGAAACAATATTTAGGTACCCAACTAAAGTAGACCTCTCTGTTTACATCACATACACTATCAAGCATTTCACACACATTATTTAGATACTGACTGTTAGCACTTGGTGGCCTATAGCAACAGACCAAAATAATAGTATTTAGATGATGCAGGTGAACCTGCAACCAAAGCACTTCAATAACACTTGACATCAGATCTTCTCTAAGCATTACAGGGATATGGCTCTGAATATATATATATATAGCAACACCTTCCCATAAGCATTTCTGTCTTTTCTATAGATGTTATACCTTTTTATTGCTACTGCTGTATCATTAAAGGAATTATCCATGCGAGTCTCAGAAATGGCTAATATATGAATGTTATCTGATGTTGTAACGGCAGTCCTCCTCCTCTTCATCTGAAGAGGAGGAGTATTGAGGGAACCAAGGCGCAGCGTAGTGAAATGACATATTTTATTAACGAAAACACGAACTTGACTAAACTAACAAAACAACAAAACGGTGTAGACAGACCTAGACGACGAACTTACATAAAACAAGAAGAACGCACGAATAGGAAACATAGGCTACACAAACCGAACAAACCGTAAACAGTCCCGCGTGGTGTACAGACACAGACACGGAAGACACTCACCCACAACGAACACTGTGAAAACGCCTACCTAAATATGACTCTTAATTAGAGGAACGCCAAACACCTGCCTCTAATTAAGAGCCATACCAGGCAACCCAATAAACCAACACAGAAACAGAAAACATAGAATGCCCACCCAAACTCACGTCCTGACCAACTAACACATATAACAAACTAACAGAAATAGGTCAGGAACGTGACATAACCCCCCCCATAAGGTGCGAACTCCGGACGCACCAGCACAAAGTCTAGGGGAGGGTCTGGGTGGGCATCTGACCACGGTGGTGGCTCAGGCTCCGGGCGAGGTCCCCACCCCACCATAATCAATTCTAGCCTCCATCTCCACCTAAGAATGTCCATCCTCATTTTACTTCCACAAAATCCTCTTAGTAACATCAATGACAGGGACAGCACTGGGACAGAGAGATAGATCAAGACAGAGGGATAGCACAAGACAGAGGGATAGATCAGAATATAGAGGTAGCTCAGGATAGAGAGGGAGATCAGGATAGAGGGGCAACTCCGGACTGAAAGGCAGCTCCGGACAGAGAGACAGCTCTGGACTGAGGGGCAGTTCTGGGTATATAGCCGTTTCTGGCTGAAGGGCAGCTCATGGCTGACTGACGGATCTGGACGCTCATGGCAGGCTGACGGCTCTCGACGCTCATGGCTGGCTGACGGCTCTCGACGCTCATGGCTGGCTGAAGGCTCTGGACGCTCATGGCTGGCTGACGGCTCTCGACGCTCATGGCTGGCTGACGGCTCTCGACGCTCATGGCTGGCTGACGGCTCTCGACGCTCATGGCTGGCTGACGGCTCTCGACGCTCATGGCTGGCTGACGGCTCTCGACGCTCATGGCTGGCTGACGGCTCTCGACGCTCATGGCTGGCTGAAGGCTCTGGACGCTCATGGCTCACTGACGGCTCTGGTAGATCCTGTCTGGCTGGCGGCTCTGGCAGATCCTGTCTGGTTGGCGGCTCTGGCAGATCCTGTCTGGTTGGCGGCTCTGGCAGATCCTGTCTAGTTGGCGGCTCTGGCAGATCCTGTCTGGTTGGCGGCTCTGGCAGATCCTGTCTGGTTGGCGGCTCTGGCAGATCCTGTCTGACGGACGGCTCTAGCGGCTCCTGTCTGGCGGGCGGCTCTAGCGGCTCCTGTCTGGCGGACGGCTCTAGCGGCTCCTGTCTGGCGGACGGCTCTGTAGGCTCATGGCAGACGGGCGGCTTTGCAGGCTCATGGCAGACGGGCGGCTTTGCAGGCTCATGGCAGACGGATGGCTCAGACGGCGCTGGGGAGACGGATGGCTCAGATGGCGCTGGGGAGACGGATGGCTCAGATGGCGCTGGGGAGACGGATGGCTCAGATGGCGCTGGGGAGACGGATGGCTCTGGCCGGATAAGGCGCACTGTAGACCTGGTGCGTGGTGCCGGAACTGGAGGCACCGGGCTAAGGACACGCACCTTCATGCTAGTGCGGGGAGCAGGAACAGGGCACACTGGACTCTCAAAGCCTACTCTATACCTGGTGCGTGGTACCGGCACAGGTGGCACCGGGCTGAGGGCAAGCACATCAGGATTAGTAGGGGGAGAAGAAACAGTGTGTACAGGGCTCTGGAGACGCACAGGTGGCTTAGTGCGTGGTGCCGGAACTGGAGGCACCGAACTGGATACACGCACTACAGGGAGAGTGCGTGGAGGAGGAACAGGGCTCTGGAAACGCACTGGTAGCCTAGTGCGTAGTGTAGGCACTGTAGGTACTAGGCTGGGGCGGGGAGGTGGCGCCGGAAATACCGGACCGTGCAGGCGTACTGGCTCTCTTGAGCACTGAGCCTGCCCAACCTTACCTGGTTGAATGCTCCCGGTCGCCCGACCAGTGCGGGGAGGTGGAATAACCCGCACCGGGCTATGTAGGCGAACCGGGGAAACCATGCGTAAGGCAGGTGCCATGTATGCCGGCCCGAGGAGACGCACTGGAGACCAGACGCGTTGAGCCGGCCTCATGACACCTGGCTCAATGCCCAATCTAGCCCTACCAGTGCGGGGAGGTGGAATAACCCGCACTGGGCTATGCACTCGTACAGGAGACACCGTGCGCTCTACTGCGTAACACGGCGCCTGCCCGTACTCCCGCACTCCACGGTAAGCCTGGGAAGTGGGCGCAGGTCTCCTACCTGCCCTTGGCCCACTACCTCTTAGCCCCCCCCCCCCCCCAAGAAATTTTTGGGTGTTACTCACGGGCTTTTTGGGCTTCCGTGCAAGACTCGTCCCCTCATAACTCCGGTTCCTCTCTCTCTTTTCCTCCGCTCTCCGAACTGCCTCCAGCTGTTCCCATGGACGGTGATTCACTTTAGCCCATGGTCCTTCTCCGTTAAATATTTGCTCCCAACTCCACAAGTCCTGTATACTCTCCCGTTGCTCGAAATTCCGCTGCTTGGTTCTGGATTGGTGGGTGATTCTGTAACGGCAGTCCTCCTCCTCTTCATCTGAAGAGGAGGAGTATTGAGGGAACCAAGGCGCAGCGTAGTGAAATGACATATTTTATTAACGAAAACACGAACTTGACTAAACTAACAAAACAACAAAACGGTGTAGACAGACCTAGACGACGAACTTACATAAAACAAGAAGAACGCACGAATAGGAAACATAGGCTACACAAACCGAACAAACCGTAAACAGTCCCGCGTGGTGTACAAACACAGACACTGAAGACACTCACCCACAACGAACACTGTGAAAACGCCTACCTAAATATGACTCTTAATTAGAGGAACGCCAAACACCTGCCTCTAATTAAGAGCCATACCAGGCAACCCAATAAACCAACACAGAAACAGAAAACATAGAATGCCCACCCAAACTCACGTCCTGACCAACTAACACATATAACAAACTAACAGAAATAGGTCAGGAACGTGACAGATGTTATCAAGTTATTGATTTCATGAAACTTATTTAATAGGAATTTGGTCTTAACCTAGTTAAATAAACATTTCTAAGGCTACATATATTAATATAGGCTATTTCAGCCCTTTCCTGGGTAGCTTCTTAGAGATAGACTTAACTTGGAAAAGAACAAACAAAGAGAGTGAAAAGAAAACATTCAGCAGTCCATTAATCAGTTGGTGTGTGTAAGTGTGCTGCGAGGTTGAAGCTTCGAACCCATAGGATTGGGTTCACATAAAAAGGTTGGATGGAGACCTGGTTTCTAACATGAACTATTTGCAAGACTGACATCCCAGCTCATAAAATTATGCAAATAACAAAAAAATGCTACTCACAGCTTGTTGCACGCACAAAACAAATATTCGACAGTAAGGATCTTGATCCAGGAGGGGATTCTCTGCTGTTACCAAGAGGGGATTCTCTGCTGTGACTTAGCTAGATAACTAGCTACTAAATTAGCAAACCAAATGCACAACTGCATTTAGCACATTTTAGACAGTTTACTTAATAATTATACAATATCTAGCTGGAAAACATTTAGTTGTGAATTTCATACTGTAACTAGATCACCTGGTGCCTGCTGCACAACAGTGAGTGACTCACAAGGCGCCAGTCTCTTGTCATTGGGTGCTTGTAAACAAACACCATGTGACTGGTGCATACTGGTAAGCTTCATAATGAAAAAGAATGTGGCAGGTGAAATGAAGTACACGATATGTTTCATTTCCTAATGTATTGCACAAGTTGACTGTAGGTATTTATTTAAAAAGAAGCTACAAATATTCACATTTCTTTTAAAAAATACTAAGAAATAGGTATTAACGGTACTGAAAAACTATCCCAAGGCTACTTCTAAATACCCCGGTATACCACCCAAGCCTACTAAGATATTATTAAAGATTAAGCTGATCGGAAAATAATGTCATCAGCTTTTGAATGACAACATATTTACTAAAACATTTAGCCTACTAATTGTTAACTGTGTAATAACAACTCAAAACCCAACATAGAAACACCCTATGACAAACCAGTATAACACTATTACATACATTGAAGAAGTATGCAGTTTACAAATTCTACCACATTGCCTTTGTTTCGCATTCAAGGGGGGCAATCATGTCTGAAACATTCAGAGTTTGACACCCTCAGCGAATGAAAAGGCAGGCAAATCAAACTCCAGTCAAGGCAACGCTCGTTTTCCAATCGCTGCGGTTCATTAGGAATATTAATGCTCCGATAAGCACACATTTATTCATGAAACACTGGGCAGGGGCACGGGACTTAGCAATTATTAATGTGACAGGACTCGGGCACAAAGTGAATCAATTAAACAAGAAGAATCCACATTTCCAGCACAGATAACTGCCTTAAGACGACGACAATTTTCGACGACGTGACAAAAAGAGCCTCCATTCAGAGGCCTTTCAAGGCCCTGACAGGTCAAGAAAGGGTTTTTGAAACAAAAGCACCTTCTAACCATCCTCTCTCCTCTTTTAGTTGTCAGATCAATTTTGCCAGTCCTGCTGCTGAGATGACTGAGACAGCCCCCCCCCCCCCCCTCCCCCCAGTCCATCCCTCTGAACCAGCTGCCACAAGGTGATTCTTCAGGTCCTGTCAGAAGGGTCTTTTATTTTATTTGGCCCCTGCATTAACATGTCACATTTATTGATCAGGCCTTTTATCCGGCCACAGCTTGGTACCAGCCAACCCATCTCTCTGCTGCTCTGAGTGTCTCACAAATGGCACCCTATTCCCTATATAGTGCTCCTATTTAGTAAATAGGGTGCCATTTGGTACGCAGCTTGATGCTCTCACATGGTCTTTGATGTCCCTATGACATGCCATACCACATAATGCACATAATGTGAACATATTAAATTGCACTTAATGCAGATATGGCAAAGATGTTGCTCCTCTCACATCTATGACAGGTAGCTAACTCTACCAGCTCTCACGTCAGAATTAGATCAATCCATGTTTCTCAAATTTCACATTTTGTGGGAGGAGGAACATAACATTGAAATAACTGATAACATGGATGAACATGGATGAACATGTTACGACTCAATTAAGCTCCACCAACTCAAGGTCTTGGTAAGAATTCTGTCGGAAGAATGTTATACGTGTCTTCATAACACCTAAACTGAAACCAAACACACTGGCTCCCAACACCCATTTTGGAGAGAATGCGGGTTATCAACAACGGATCACTCACATATTTTTTGGTCCCGCCTTGCTATTGAATCTTACTGGGGAGAAATAAGATCTAACATTGGAAATATAATGGGTTTTGACATGGAACAAAACATTCATTTTTTGTATTTGGGTGAAATACCTGATAACTTACACAATAGAGACAAGTACCTGCTGGAGATCCTATTGGAAGCCAGTAAAAAGGCTATCACTAGGAAATGGTTACAAAAAGACCCCCCCCCCCCCACCATGACACAATGTGTAGACATTACATATAGTATATTAATTAAATACACTATATGGAGCGTATGACCTTTGCTTTAAGAACATGAGGCCAAGAATACTGGGAAAAATGGGTTTCCTACCTGAAAATTGTCCAATTCAAAAGATTGTTACTGTAACTAATCTGATGTACGTGAAAAGAAAGTATCTAAAAAAAATTCAGTTGAAGTTGTTCCAAATGTGTTAAAAGTTAACTTTAACCATTAACTCCAAATATTTAAGGTTAGGGTTAAGTTCAGGCTGATGCTTATCCCCATCTGCAATACCCGTCCACAACGCCCTAGCAAAACCGAAAACTACTCTAAGGTAAAAGCACTCACTGTTGCCCCTAGCGGCCGGTTTCCACGCCATCAGACATGGATGGACGTCAAATACAGACTTGTATGAGTTGAATGTGCTAGTTTCCGATTTAATGACGATGCCAGCCAGGCACAATGTAAATTCAAAAAGGAACATTTGAAAATCATAATACCTGGCACTAAAACTGAACCTTTTAGAAAGAACCGAGTGAGTCATGTCTAAAGAGGGTCTCCAATGGGCACATTGGGATCTTTCCATCTTAATCCATATAGGATATAAGATATATTGATATATGGTGGCAACATGACTTTAAATAGTACATTGAACAAAAAGATAAATACAACATGTAAAGTGTTGGTACCATGTTTCATGAGCTGAAATAAAAAATTGCAGACATTTTCCATACAAACAAAATTCATATTTCTCTAAAATGTTGTTTTGTTTGTTTACATCCCTGTTTGTTTGCATCCCTGTTAGTGAGCATTTCTCTTTTGCCAAGATAATCCATCCACCTGACAGGTGTGGCATATCAAGAAGTTGATTAAACAGCATAATCATTACACAGTTGCACCTTGTGCTGGGGACAATAAAAGGACACTTTAAATGAGCAGTTTGTCACACACCACAATGCCACAGATGTCTCAAGGTTTGAGGAAGGGGGGGTGCTGTAATAAAGCCCCTTTGTGGGAAAGAAACGTATTCTGATTGGCTGGGCCTGGCTCCCCGGTGGGTGGATCTGGCTCCCAAGTGGGTAGGTCTATACCCTCCCAGGCCCACCCATGGCTGAGCCCCTGTCCAGTCATGTGAAATCCATAGATTAGGGCCTAATTTATTTATTTCAAATGACTGGTTTCCTTCTATTAACTGTAACTCAGTAAAATCTTTGAAATTGTTGTATGCTGCGTGTATATTTTTGTTCAGTATATATGCATATAATAATTTATAAAGACTTATTAATGAAGGAAAATATTACATAGTGGTATCTTCCTTAAAAATGCACTATACAGAAATCGCTTGGGAACTGATCTACCACTTCTTAGACTTGCTTTCAACAGGAATGAAAAATCTAGAACTCCCATTTCTATGTGAATTTAGTCGGGTCGCCCAAAACGTTATATATTGTAGCTTTAATAAGAGATGTGACCTACCACAAAGCATCTGCCTCAAGGCAACACTGTGTCCATGATAGTATTCACGACTCAGCTCATCTCCTACCTTAGCTGATTGAAGCTGAGATCTAGCCGTCTTGTCAAGAGTCCATATCTTTCTCCAAGGAACTCTGGGATGTCCTCACAGTCATGTCCAATATAGGAAACCTGTAGAGCAACCACAGAGAGATGCGCAGTATTTAAATGAATACACAACATGTAAATGAATAGATTACAGCACGGAGAGACTGGAACCAGAAATCGGCCAGGGCATTTCTGACACACAATCCCATTTTTTCCTTGACAACATGTGCCCATTTCCCTCCCTTGAAGACCCCATTATTAGTCAAATAATGATTATTGTGTGCAAAAAACAGCATTTTCTAAAGGCACACTGGGCTAAAGATGGACAAGCCCATCTGGCATCTGCACAAATTGCCCTGTGGTCAGTCCGTTTCTGGGTTAAAGTGAGTAAGAGTAGCCTAAATATGTGTGTATGTGTGTATAAGCTCATGGAGCACAGTAGGTGGTGTATATAGTGAGTGGTTTACCTTGTTTGTGACCTGAGGTAGGGTAGGGTTATCCAGACTTTCATACCGTCATACAGCTTCTGTACCATACCGGGGTATACAGTATTACTGAATATGCACACACGGGGCGCTATTTGACGCACAAAACAATTTAGGCAACATGGATCTTAATTCAGGAGGGGATTGCATGTCTCTGCAGTCACCAAGAAGCTTGATCTTGACATCTAGCCACTTAGCTAGCAAATTAGCAAACCAAATGCATAGCTGGAGCACTGAGCTGGATTTATTTGACACATCTTAGATTTCTTATAGATATACATAACTTATAGTTAGTTATAAGCAGTGGTGTAGAAAACACCCCTGCAGGCTCTGCAAGACGGGGGTCCCCCCACCACAAAAAAAATAAATAATAATAATCATACCGTCTGTATTTTAAATAACCTGGTATATGGTATAACGCCCAAGCCTAACCTGAGGACTTGTAAAACATATGACACGAAAAACCACACGTTCTCTATCAGACACGCATCCAATAATATTAGACAGTGAATGTATTTTCATTCATTTGATTGCTAGGTCAATGTGAGAGACCTTCCAGGTATGATACTTGGTAAGTTACATTGTCACTTTCATTTAAAAATGCTCTGTAACATTTCAGGTACAGTTGCGGGATAATGACTCTGTACACAACTGCCATGTGTACACAAGTGTGTTCAGCTTCAACACATTGATAAAAACTGAGTAGGTTATAAAGCTTTATCTGTGCAGCTGCTGTGACGCGATTTCATACTTTTTAAAATTAGTTGCATCATACCACTACAGTTACACAGGAGTTCTCTTTATTTGTGTCACACGACAGTAGCATAGCAAATTGTAGCCCTTCTCATGACTCCACGTCCATTTTGATTAGCTGAGGGGGTGCTACGATGCTGAACCGAAGCTCATTCTAAACGTTGATACGCCTCTTTTGTGATACGGTTTTGGAAACATTTGAAACATAACCTTCATATCAGCGAGAAATAATTTTCAAAAAACAAAAAGGTACAATTTCTACACACCTTTATAGGGTTAAGCCTTCTGCATGCTTCGGGTTCGGCTGGCGCCTCGCCCAACTCAGCTAAGCGAACCAAACGTGTATGCACATCCTCCCTTAAAAAATAATTTGCTTGAAAAACAAGAAAAGAGCGGGAATAGTATTGTTTGCCCATCTTGAGACACCGTAGCCAGTATACACTTCCTCAGAATAGTCAGAAATAATCTAAGATAACTCAAGAAATGAGTCATTAATTTTGACGTTTTTGCCGAGGAGATCTTAGTCACGCAATTTTACATTAACTAAGATGTTTGGTGCAGTATTTGTCAAGGGAAAAAATGTGAATGAAAACTATTCGTCTTTTGCTGAATGGCAACAAACACTTAATTGAAGAATCCCTACAGTTGACCAATCAAAAATCAAAGGGCGTAAACTTCAGCCTCTGAACTTCGGCTTGCCTCGTGAATTTGTTTGGTGTGCACAAACAGCCTTTAGGAAGAGTTTGAATTATACTGTGACATTCAGGGGGTTCTCTATTTTTTCATGGTAGGAAATTGTTTGATGGGCCTAATAGTAAAGACATGTCATTTAACTGTAAAAATGTATCACCTTAGGGGCCTCCTGAGTGGCGCAGCGGTCTAGAGGCATCACTACAGACTCGGGTTCAATCCCAGGCTGTGTCGCAGCTGGCCGTGACCGGGAGACCCATGAGCCGGCGCACAATTGGCCCAGCGTCGTCCAGGTTAGGGGAGGATTTGGCCGGCTGGGATGTCCTTGTCCCATCGCGCTCTAGCGACTCCTTGTGGCGGGCCGGGCGCATGCATGCTGACTTTGGTCGCCAGCTGTTCGTCGTTTCCTCCGACACATTGGTGCGGCTGGCTTCCGGGATTAAGTGAGAAGTGTGTCAAGAAGCAGTGCGGCTTGGCGCGGTCGTGTCTCGGAGGACGCATGGCTCCCAACCTACGCCTCTCCTGAGTCTGTACAGGAGTTGCAGCGATGGGACAAGACTAACTACAAATTGGATATCACGAAAAAGGGGTTAAAAAAAAGTATCACCTTTAATGTGGCATGAACACAGTCAGTCATGATGTTTCTGATTGTCAAACAAATCACTTCAAAAAGTAGGCAAAAGTAGGCATGTTAATTAATTCCAGCATCCAAACACTGATATATGGAAAGATAAATCTGTTACTAAACACCAAAAAGTGTAATGACATTTGCCAATTGTCATTAGGTCTCTCTTGAAGCTTGAATTAATTGATGTGTCTCGCTGACAATAGGACCTTTTTGTAGAAAGAAAAGTCAGGACACCTGAAAAGGATCTAAAAATACAGGACGACCCAGGATGACAAGTGCAGCCACATGAAATTAAAATGGTTTAAACCATGACACTGAGGTGGGAGTGTTCTTTTCATTTGGAATAAACTTTGATTTCCATATTTACCACCATAGCAGTAGACTACAAATTGCATTTTAAACAAATAGGTATATGGTAAAATTAGCATTATTTAGAGACCCCCAAAGTTAGCCTTTTGTTGAATTTAGGCGGTCTTATCTCTCATCAATTGGTTACCAACGTAATTAGAGCAGTAAAAAATAAATGCTTTGTCATACCGGTGGTATAAGGTCAGATATACCACGGCTGTCAGCCAACCATTAGCTATATAGCATGCCGAACACCTGTGTGTAACAGAACAACGCCAAAAACGTGTTGATCTGAAAAGTAGCCTACTGTCGGTTGAAATTGTGTTAAAGCCGGTTAAAAACAGTGTACGTGTATATTTAGCATTTGTGAAATAATTTTGTTGTGATATAAAAGTAGAGTGCATAACGTTTCTAGAACCGTACCGCATTTGAGAATCGATTTACGTTCAGATTAAGTATTTGGCTGTTTTGGCTGCCGGAGACAGTTTGCCTCGGAACATAACATAAGGTCCTTGGACGTGCTCGCAGTAGGCTACATTCTTGGGCTATGCATAACGGGGGCAATGCAGCATAGCCTACCAAGAAAACACGGAAAACACAAAAGCAACATAACGTTACACTCTGAACGACATACACTGACAAATATCCGACTGTATGGCTTACTAATCGTTTTAAATATCACATACAAGAGACATGAAAACTTTGTATTTGAAATAGTTCACACTTACTTGAGTTCCATTCATTGACACCATAGAGTCGCTGCATGCCATAACTCTATCTGATGATGACAATTCAGTGACTATAGGCTACCTCTACGGAATAACCTAACTATCGGAATGGAACTGGAACAGGTCCTCTTGTTTAAAATAAAATAAACTTTACTTTCATTAGTTTTCCAAAATGTCACTGTTTTGGTTGGTGATTTGCACTACTTGATGTGTCTAATTTACTACTTCCGCATGATTCCTCTGAATCAGCATACCCAATACCGAAACCCGCTAATACTGAAATCCGTAGTTACCACAGTCACAAAGTCATAATTATGTCTAAACCCTGCCTGTTTGACAATTTCTCTTCTAACGCAAACCACACTACCAACCTTATGACTAACCTTAACCTTCAATTGAGACCAAAAAGCACATTTTTGTTTTCATAGATTTTTACAACAAGCTATAAACTTTTTTGTAAAAAATTACTTTGTGGGTGTGGTAACTAGTGACAACCGAAATTATGGCAGCATGCGCTTGGTTGTCATTAGTTACCACAGCGTCAAAATTGGCTGGCCTATCGTAAACATTCATCAAGACAAATGTAAGGTTAGGCATAGGTTTTGCAGTGTGGTTAAGGTTTACATTCAGATTTTAATAAGATACATTTGAGAAAAACGGCGATACATAAATATGACTGTGTGGCTGCAGTAACTCCGTTGTGTCACATTTCTTCAACTTCTATTGGAGAGCTCAAAACTAGGCCGTGCACTAGTGAATATTTTAAGAGTTAAATAATGACTAAATAAAATATTAAAAGTTATCATTAGAATCAGCAGACAGCATGTAGCCTAGGAGTTTAAATAGATTACATTTTGAAGAAGAACACATCTGGAACAGGTGGAGGTGATTGATAGAATCAAAACACTGTACGCCTAATCCATTCACATCAGTACAATCCTATAGGAAATCATCAGTGTTGTAGAATACAAAACTTGCTCCAAAACGACATATGGGATTTACACTTACTTGATAACTGTTTTTGCTTGCTTGGTGTTTACTGGGGCAGACACCGCGCCAGAACGAATCACTTGGAAGGGCATTTGAATTCCACATGCTGGACCGTTTTTTCACGGGATCTCCTATGTGTGCACGTGCTTGTACGTTAACCATTTTTTAAATGGGTGTAATAGTAAAGACCATAGACAGCTCGTGTGTTTCAAGTGTGGGGAAGCTTACACTTTATCCTACAATTTCTACCGATCTGCGTGCCAGTTATGATTATTTTTATATGCACGTTTTCATGGAACAGTTTCATTTCAATAAACATGTTTCCGTTTCTCAAAATCATCGTCACGTGGTTAATCATAGAAATCTAAAGTAAAATTCTAAAAATCTCAAGTTTGAAATTAGACTATGGAAAGAGCATTAGCCTCTGCCATACTGACACGTTGATACACTTGTGATTTGATCCATTAGCGGCTAAAGAAATTAGAGCATAGAACTCAGAGATAGCCATCATCAACTAAGTAAAATACATAGGTCTAAAGCCGACAAATAAAAACAGTATATCCTGATGAAAATTCCGGTTATGTCAATCTTTCTATCTGTCTTGACTTGATTTTGAACTTCACAAACAATAGCTCATCACAGGGTCCAGCCAGAAGTTGTCACTAACTTGCAACATTTTATCAACTAGCCTATTCCGGGCTCTCAAAGTTTCCTCCGCCAGTGAGCTCGGGAACGAAAGCTGTTTCTTATGACGTTTCCACTGGATATATGGGATCATCAGATCATGATATTGTGCTCTTTCACACCGAGACTTGGTGATTATCAAGACCGGGAGTGTTGGAAAGATTTTTCAAATACTGATGAACTATCATTCCCAATGTATGTTTAAAAAAAATACGTGTTTGAGGCGAAGAAAACATGCGTGGTGTATGTGCTGAGTTAAGACAATCAGAAATAAGACATTGACAAAATGGGCACTTATATGCATGCATTCTGGAGAGACGAACCATATCTTCGCCACACACCCCTCCCCTTCTTGTTGATGCAAAAGTTTAAATTATACTCAAGACACATTCTCTTCACACATATTTTAGATGCTTTTCACTGACAGCCACAACTCAATCAGCTAGACCTATTGCCAAGCAAACACACCTGTGAGTTGAAACAATCCACAGCAAATTGTTTAAAATAAGCGAATGATCCTCTGTGGCTAAGTCATGCTCCCTGGTGAAGTATTTTTAATTATTTTATTTAGACAGGAGTAATTATATAATTTTGGCGAAACATCAATTTACTTTAGGGCAATCCACCATCCTAACAGTGCACTGTGCACCCGCCAACTTTCCTATCCAATTCGCAAGAGGCTGAAACCAGAGAGCTGTATATAATGATGAGATGCTCATGTCTCCGACGTAACAAGGGGAGTCTTTGTCCCAAAGGCGGGAAGGCAGGATAACAACTTAGGTCTGCATTTATTCCCATAAAAACTCATTGGGTTTACAGTGGACATATTTTGAGCCCTTTTGCTTCGCCTCTTCCTCTCTGCTGAAACTATATTTCCGGAGAAAGCAACAGAGCGAGCAAAACAGCGCCCCTCTATATGTAGCCCATGTAACTGATGCTGTCTGGCCATAAATAGTATGACATGCCATACTCTTGGTCCAGACAGCATCAGATACATGGGCTACACATACTGAAACAGAGGGGGGTGTTTCGCTCGCTCGGATGCTTTAGCTGAGATTGATGCGGCTTTCTTTCGACCGCGGGACTCGGTCAAATAAATGATCAACATTTAAGTATTTTATTTGGACTGGCAAGGAGATACGGTAGTTCGGGCCAGGCCCCTAAGCCTCGTCCATAACGCCGGCCCTGTACTGGGGTCAATTGGTATCAGCTGGTAGCCTGATTCGACAGCAGTTGTGATAAATGAATCAAAATGTTTGAAGTAGGCTCTATGTTTTACCTGAAACTAGGTTTGTTCACCACATATTATCTAAATGTTCTATAATTATAAGCTGAATAGCTGAGAGATATAGCTGAGAATTGTGACAGCCTACCATGCATTACTGAAGCCACATATTAGTACACATTTTCTCTGTATGCCTACCTAAATATTGGGAAGATCACATACTTAATGACTATTCCCGCCACTGGCACAGGTTGAGTGAAGTTCATGGTGCATCCACATAGAATTTGCTTCCCATTGATCATTTAGCTATTTGTTTTGGAATTTTAGGACTCATTTAGGTATCCCTAAAAAAAAATTACAAATTATATGACAAAATATTGAATTTGGCCTTTACTACTATAGCTCATAGAAACGCATTGCATAACACATTCATACATGGCAAAAAAGACAGCCAAAAAAAGAAATCCTAAGGAATAAGATTTTGAAGTGTCTGTCCTATATATACGGTACCAGTCAAAAGTTTGGATACACCTACTCATTCCAGGGTTTTTCTTTTCTTTTTACTATTTTCTACGTTGTAAAACAATAGTGAAGACATCAAAACTATGAAATAACAAATATGGAATCATGAAGTAACCAAAAAAGTGTTAAACAAATCAAAATATATTTTAGATTTGAGATTCTTCAAAGTAGCCACCTTTTGCCTTGATGACAGCTTTGCACACTCTTGGCATTCTCTCAACCAGCTTCATGAGGTAATCACCTGGAATGCATTTCAAATAACAGGTGTGCCTTGTTAAAAGTTAAATTGTGGAATTTCTTTCCTTCTAAATGCGTTTGAGCCAATCAGTTGTCTTTTGACAAGATAGGGTTGGTATACAGTAGATAGCCCAATTTGGTAAAAGACCAAGTCCATATTATGGCAAGAACAGCTCAAATAAGCACATAGAAACGACAGTCCATCATTACTTTAAGACATGAAGGTCAGTCAATCCTGAACATTTCAAGAACTTTCAAAGTTTCTTCAAGTGCAGTTGCAAAACCCATCAAGCGCTATGATGAATCTAGCTCTCATGAGGACCGCCACAGGAAAGGAAGACCCAGAGTTACCTCTGCTGCAGAGGTAAAGTTCATTGGAGTTACCAGCCTCAGAAATTGCTGCCCAAATAAATGCTTCACAGAGTTTAAGTAACAGACACATCTCAACATCAACTGTTCAGAGAAGACTGCATGAATCAGACCTTCATGGTCGATACCATTACTAAAGGACATCAATAAGAAGCAGACACTTGCTTCGGCCAAGAAACACGAGCAATGGACATTAGACCGGTGGAAATCTGTCCTTTGGTCTGATGAGTCCAAATATGAGATTTTTGGTTCCAACCGCCGTGTCTTTGTGAGACACAGAGTAGGTGAATGGATGATCTCCGCATGTGTGGTTCCCACCATAATGCATGGATTAGGAAGTGTGATGGTGCTTTGCTGGTGACACTGTCTGTGATTTATTTTCGAATTCAAGGCACACTTAACCACCATGGCTACCACAGCATTCTGCATCAATACGCCCTCCCATCTGGTTTGTGCTTAGTGGGACTATGTCACGCCCTGACCATAGTTTGCTTTGTATGTTTTATGTTTTGTTTGGTCAGGGTGTGATCTGAGTGGGCATTCTATGTTGTATGTCTGGTTTGTCTATTTCTATGTGTTTGGCCTGATATGGTTCTCAATCAGAGGCAGGTGTTTTTTCGTTGTCTCTGATTGGGAACCATATTTAGGTAGCCTGTTTTGTCGTTGTGGGTGATTGTCTATGTGTAGTGTTTGTGTCAGCACGATTGTTCATTAGCTTCACGGTTGTCACTTTGTTGTTTTGTAGTGTTCAGTTTTCCATTAAAATGACGAACACTTACCACGATGCGTATTGGTCCGACATTTCTTACTCCTCAGATGAGGAGGACGAAGACAACCGTGACAGACTATCATTTGTTTTTCAACAAGACAATAATCCAACACACCTCCAGGCTGTGTAAGGGCTATTTGACCAAGAAGGAGAGTGAAAGAGTGCTGCATCAGATGACCTGCCCTCCACAATCACCCGACCTCAACCCAATTGAGATGTTTTGGGACGAGTTGGACCACCGAGTGAAGGAAAAGCAGCCAACAAGTTCTCATCATACAGTATGTGGGAACTCCTTCAAGACTGTTGGAAAAGCATTCCAGGTAAAGCTGATTGAGAGAATGCCAAGAGTGTGCCAAGAGTGTACAAAGCTGTCATCAAGTCAAAGGGTGGCTACTTTGAAGAATCTCAAATATATTTTGATTTGTTTAACCGTTTTTTGATTACTATATGATTCCATGTGTGTTATTTCATTGTTTTGATGTCTTCACTATTATTCTACATGTAGAAAATAGTAAAAATAAAGACAAACCCTGGAATGTGTAGGCGTGTCCAAACTTTTGACTAGTACTGTAGATATAAACTTAGCAAAAAAAGAAACGTCCCTTTTTCAGGATCGTGTCTTTCAAAGATAATTCATAAAAATCCAAATAACTTCACAGATCTTCATTGTAAAGGGTTTAAACACGGTTTCCCATGCTTGTTCAATAAACCATAAACAATTAATGAACATGCACCTGTGGAACGGTCTTTAAGACACTAACAGCTTACAGACGGTATGCAATTAATGTCACAGTTATGAAAACGTAGGACACTAAAGAGGCCTTTCTACTGACTCTGAAAACACCAAAAGACAGATGCCCAGGGTCCCTGCTCATCTGCGTGAACGTACCTTAGGCATGCTGCAAGGAGGCTTGAGGACTGCAGACGTGGCCAGGGCAATAAATTGCAATGTCCGTACTGTGAGACGCCTAAGACAACACTATAGGGAGACAGGACGGACAGCTGATCGTCCTCACAGTGGCAGACCACGTGTAACAACACCTGCACAGGATCGGTACATCTGACAATCACATCCGCGGTACAGGTACTTGATGGCATCAACAACTGCCCGAGTTACACCAGGAACGCACAATCCCTCCATTAGTGCTCAGACTGTCCACAATAGGCTGAGAGAGGCTGGACTGAGGGCTTGTAGGCCTGCTGTAAGGCAGATCCTCACCAGACATCACCGGCAACATCGTCGCCTATGGGCACAAACCCACCATCGCTGGAACAGACAGGACTGGCAAAAAGTGCTCTTCACTGACGAGTCGTGGTTTTGTCTCACCAGGGGTGATGGTTGGATTCATGTTTATTGTCGAAGGAATGAGCGTTACACAGAGGCCTGTACTCTGGAGCAGGATTGATTTGGAGGTGGAGGGTCCGTCATGGTCTGGGGAGGTGTGTCACAGCATCATCGGATTGAGCTTGTTGTCATTGCAGGCAATCTCAACGCTGTGTGTTACAGGAAAGATATCCTCCTCCCTCATGTGGTACCCTTCCTGCAGGCCCTCCAGTATGACAATGCCACCAGCCATACTGCTCGTTCTGTGCGTGATTTCCTGCAAGACAGGAATGTCAGTGTTCTGCCATGGCCAAAAAAGAGCCTGGATCTCAATCCCATTGAGCACGTCTGGGACCTGTTGGATTGGAGGGTGAGGGCTAGGGCCATTCCGACCAGAAATGTCTGGGAACATGCAGGTGCCTTTGGTGGAAGAGTGGGGTAACATCTCACAGCAAGAACTGGCAAATCTGGTGCAGTCCATGAGGAGGAGATGCACTGTAGTACTTAATTCAGATGGTGGCCACACCAGATACTGACTGTTACTTTTGATTTTGACCTCCCCTTTGTTTAGGGACACATTATTCTATTTCTGTTAGACACATGTCTGTGGAAATTGTTTAGTTTATGTCTCAGTTGTTGAATCTTTAGTTCATACAAATATTTACACATGTTAAGTTTGCCGGGAAAAAAACACATTTGAGGGGACGTTTCTTTTTTTGCTGAGTTTATATATATTTTTACACATATTTAACCCCTTATTTTTGTTATCACAAAACTGCCTCCATACTTCCATTAATTTCTATGGGTTAGTTTTAGCACCTGTGCTCAATAGACTCTAGGAGGTTTTAATATGATTTCTGAGTGAGAGTGACTAACAAAATCAATGGGGGACCAATTAGATAGCTGGCAGCTTTGGTAAATTAGTTTAGCGGCCAACTATCTATGTAAAAAATTTGCGGTCAGTGACTGACATATCAACAGAAACATTTTCCAAATTTCCAAATTGCACCTTTTGTATTCTACTGTTCTAATTAACAGTAAGTTGATATCCGCGGGTGTCACGTCTACCTCTCCCTGGCGCTCTACGTCGCCAGTTTATTCATTATTACGCACACCTGCCACCAGCGTTACGCACACTTGCGCTTCATGAGACTCACCTGGACTCCATCACCTTCCTGATTACCTCCCTTATATCTTTCACTTCTTTCGGTTCTTTCCCCAGGCGTTATTGACTCTGTTTCTGTGTTTCATGTCTGTACGCTACTTGTGTTTCTTGTGTTGTTCCATGTTCCATTATTTATTAAATTCACTCCCTGTACTTAATTCTCGATTCTTAGCGTACACGTTACAAAATAACGCCTCCCCAAATGGAAGCAACAGGGATTTACTGGTGACGTTGGGTCCAAGTGCTGCTGCCGAAGCAACCAGGGATGCCTAAGCCGGCTCGACAGGTTCCCAAGCCTCGGCCGACTCGTCACGGCTCCCGCGCCTCGGCCGGCTCGTCACGGCTCCCGCGCCTCGGCCGGCTCGTCACGGCTCCCGCGCCTCGGCCGGCTCGTCACGGCTCCCGCGCCTCGGCCGGCTCGTCCCGGCTCCCGCGCCGGCTCGTCCCGGCTCGACAGGTTCCCAAGCCTCGGCCGGCTCGTCACGGCTCCCGCGCCTCGGCCGGCTCGACAGGTTCCCGCGCCTCGGCCGGCTCTACAGGTTCCCGCGCCTCGGCAGAACGACCGGCTCCTGATCCTCAGGACCGTCCTTCTGGTCGGCGTCTTGCGGCTGGAGCCGCACATCAGATAGCGGGTACTGTCACGTCTACTCCCGCTCCCCCTCTCTAGCACTCGACGTCACCAGTTTATTCATTATTACACACACCTGCCACCATCGTTACACGCACCTGCGCTTCATGAGACTCACCTGGACTCCATATTATTTGATTACCTCCCGTATATCTTGCACTGTTTCTGTGTTTCATGTCTGTACGCTACTCGTGTTTCTTGTTTTGTTCCATTTTCCGTTATTTATTAAATTCACTCCCTGAACTTGCTCCCCGATTCTTACCAAACATGTTACAGCAGGCCTACAAAAGAGGGGCCTGCGGTCCGCCAGTTGCCCATCCCTGTCATAGACCAACTTTTTTTATTTGCATAACATACAACATGTAATGTGAGTTTACCACATCAGTGACCGGCTTCATTAATAAGTGCGTCAACAATGTCATCCTGACAGTGACCATACGTACATATCCGAACCAGAAGCCATCCACACTGAGCTAAAGGCTAGAGCTGCCAAGTTCAAGGAGCGGAACACTAATACGGATGCTTATAAGAAATCCTTCAATGCCCTTCGAAGAACCATAAAACAGGCAAAACGTCAATACAAGACTAAGATCGAATCCTAGTACACCGGCTCTGACGGTCGTCGAATGTGGCAGGGCTTGCAAAGTAACACGGATTACAAAGGAAAACCCAGCCGTGAGCTTCCCAGTGATGCGGGCCTACCAGATGAGCTACAGTTGAAGTCAGAAGTTTACATATACTTAGGTTGGAGTCATTAAAACTTATTTTTCAACCACTCCACAAATTTCTTGTTATCAAACTATAGTTTTGGCAAGTCGGATAGGACATCTACTTTGTGCATGACACAAGTAATTTTTCCAACAATTGTTTACAGACAGATTATTTCACTTATATTTCACTGTATCACAATTTCAGTGGGTCAGAAGTTTACATACAACAAGTTGACTGTGCCTTTAAACAGCTTGGAAAATTCAATAAATGATGTAATGGCTTTAGAAGCTTCTGATAGGCTAATGGACATCATTTTAGTCATTTTGAGGTGTCCCTGTGGATGTATTTCAATGCCTACCTTCAAACTCAGTGCCTCTTTGCTTGACATCATGGGAAAATCAAAAGAAATCAGCCAAGACCTCAGACAAAAAAATTGTAGACCTCCACAAGTCTGGTTCATCCTTGGGAGCAATTTCCAAACGCCTGAAGGTACCACGTTCATCTGTACAAACAATAGTACGCAAGTATAAACACCATGGGACCACGCAGCCGCCATACCGCTCAGGAAGGAGGCGCGTTCTGTCTCCTACAGATGAACGTACTTTGGTGCGAAAAGTGCAAATCAATCCCAGAACAACAGCAAAGGACCTTGTGAAGATGCTGGAGGAAACAGGTACAAAAGTACCTATATCCACAGTAAAACGAGTCCTATATCGATATAACCTGAAAGGCCGCTCAGCAAGGAAAAAGCCACTGCTCCAAAACCGCCATAAAAAAGCCAGACTACGGTTTGCAACTGCACATGCGAACAAAGATCGTACTTTTTTGGAGAAATATCCTCTGGTCTGATGAAACAAAAATAGAACTGTTTGTCCATAATGGCCATCGTTATGTTTGGAGGAAAAAGGGCGAGGCTTGCAAGCCGAAAAACACCATCCCAACTGTGAAGCACGGGTGTGGCAGCATCATGTTGTGGGGGTGCTTTGCTGCAGGAGGGACTGGTGCACTTCACAAAATAGATGGCATCATGAGGCAGGAAAATGATGTGGGTATATTGAAGCAACATCTCAAGACATCAGTCAGGAAGTTAAAACTTGGTCGCAAATGTGTCTTCCAAATGGACAATGACCCCAAGCATACATCCAAAGTTGTGGCAAAATGGCTTAAGGACAACAAAATCAAGGTATTGGAGTGGCCATGACAAAGCCTTGACATCAATACTATAGAAAATTTGTGGGCAGAACTGAAAAGGTGTGTGCGAGCAAGGAGGCCTACAAACCTGATTCAGTTACATAAGCTCTGTCAGGAGGAATGGGCCAAAATTCACCCAACTTATTGTGGGAAGCTTGTGGAAGGCTACCCAATACGTTTGACCCAAGTTAAGCAATTTAAAGGCAATGCTACCAAATACTAATTGAGTGTATGTCAACTTATGACCCACAGGGAATGTGATGAAAGAAATAAAAGCTGAAATAAATCATTCTCTCTACCATTATTCTGACATTTCACGCTCTTAAAATAAAGTGGTGATTATAACTGACCTAACACAGGGAATTTTTACTAGGATTAAATGTCAGGAATTGTGAAAAACTGAGCTGAAATGTATTTGGCTAAGGTGTATGTAAGCTTCCGACTTCAACTGTAAATACCTTCTATGCTCATTTCGAGTCAAGCAACACTAAACCATGCATGAGAGCACCAGCTGTTCCTGGATGACTGTGTGATCATTACATTTACATTTGACATTTTAGTAATTTAGTAGACGTTATTCTCCAGAGCGACTTAGAGTTAGTTAGTGCATTCATCTTAAGATAGCTAGGTGGGACTAGGGCTGTGGTGGCCATGAAATTTTGTCAGCTGGTGATTGACAAGCAAATAACTGCCGGTCTCATGGTAATTGACCTTTAATTAACATAAACACATTTAGCATCTCCTGGCTTCCACATATAGGCAACAAGCCACTGATGCAGACCTTTGGAACATCTACATTTTACTTAGTCTAATAAATCCATGAAATGTAGCCTATACCATCACAATAAATCCATTATTTATTTTAAACAGGTCTAAAAAAACATGATATGAAGAAAATGTAGTCTATTTCAGAAGAACAGAATAGCATACTCTGAGTTGTCCTTATGTTAGTCCCTGATCTGACTGTGCCATATGGCTGTGGTCTACACTAGTTCATTTAGCAGACAAGATTAGCTTAGAATTCCGTGGAATAATTTTTTATTATTTTATAGTATGAAGAATACAATTGAACAAAGGTGAATAAAATAGAAGGATATTTTCTCAAAGATTTGAGGGTGTGCACACGTGGCTATTCTGTGATGAATGTTAACAAAGAAACAGGTCCTCCCATATGCTTAATTGAGAGTTATTTCAAATCCAATTTTATTGGTCACAAAGACATCTTTAGCAGATGTTATTTCGGGTTTCGTGAAATGCTTGCATTATTGCAACTTCAGTTGTGATACAAATGTTGGGCTATATGTTTTGATTTTTTATATATTCTAAGACTGCATGATGCAACTCTAATGATGACTTTTAAAAAGTCTCATGAAAGGCATGAGCTCTGCTTTGTTTTAGCGCAGGCTGTACACACTTCATCAGTCTCTCACTCACAATTTGCACTTGATAATGCCTCGAATTTCCCGGCAGCATCCCCTTTGTGTGGCCGTAATGCCCCCTAAAAATTCCATGCCTTTTGCGGCCTGTGACCGTTGTGCCCTTGGGCTGAATATAATCATTATAATTCCCTTCGCCCGGCTGTGTGCCGAAGCACCACTCACATGGCTCGCCGTCACATGATCGGGTCTTTCTCACAGGCTACAAGTGAAGACAGACACATTGGGGAGGCAACTGCGCGTGTCCTTATCCAATTCCGAGGCGCATATTGAAGATATTGGAAGAAATGTCCACATTTACTTTTCGTCAGCCAACAAGATGAGTAGGCCTAACGAATAGCAAAAGTACTAGTCTATGCCAATCTACTATCCACCATAGTACAAAAATTGACTTACTCTATTCTGCGCGAGAAATAAATATTGCAAACATAGTCTGGGGCGATTGTGGGATTCGATAGATCCCAAATTAATACAACCACTAGCATCAAAAAAAACTGTTTTAAGCAACGAGCCTGATGCAACAGATGATAACGTTTAGCTTAAAATGTTGATAAACTTTCTTCACATTATAAGCGCAGCAATGTGCACACAGCAGTAGGCTATAAGCGCGAGGTTCCGTTAACAAGAAAACACTATTCTCAAAAGTGACCACAAATGTGATTATGCATGTATGGCTTTCATTATAAAGGTGCATTTTTATGGTGAAAATTATCTTCCTCAATCTTGAAACTCCCGCGCTGAATATGTATGCCATTTAGGATCTATACCAGTTGTAAAATTGATTAATGTGCTTCATTTTAAGAAGTTATTTGGACATTTTAGTTGTGATAGAAAACAGCAAAACATATAGGCGCATGGGCTAGGCTACATGACGTGTGACTATGATTTGAAAAATTCTCAAAAAAATCATGCACCTGTCTGGGCATCATTCACAAGTGATAATATATAATTCACAAGTGATAGGCTAATATTGTCACCCAAAACACTATTCTTGATTTAATCTTTTCTTTACATATACTAAATAATATGTGTGAATTTTTATTTTATTTAGAATGGACCATTATCATGCACCTGTCTCGAAACAGGGACAGCGGAAGAAATACATGTCATCTATGCACTTAAATAGCAAATGGAGGCTTTCATGCTGTTCATTTTCATTCCAGTCAAGTGGGCTATACTCCTGTTGTAAAAAGAAGCAATGTCCTTAATATTAGGAAAGTTGAGAAATAAATATAGTAGGCCTAGCCTATAGAAAGCTGATGGGACCCTCCTCTTTTTAATAGATGCCATCACTCTGTTCTCACGCAATTGCATAGCCTATAGAAATGTTGCGCAACATGAGCTCAAGTGTCTTCATTGATATTTTCAACCTATCCCTGACCCAGTCTGTAATACCTACATGTTTAAAGCAGACCCTCATAGTCCCTGTGCCCAATAACACAAAGGTAACCTGTCTAAATGACTAGAGCTTCAAATTCCTTGGTGTTCGGCGATTAGGTCTGGCTCACAGTCGGCGTTCCAATTCATCCCAAAGGCGTTCGATGGGGTTGAGGTCAGGGCTCTGTGCAGGCCAGTCAAGTTCTTCCACACCGATCTCGCCAAACCATTTCTGTATGGACCTCGCTTTGTGCACGGAGGCATTGTGGGTGGCAGGTAGCCTAGTGGTTAGAGCGTTGGGTCAGTAACCGAAAGGTTGCAAGATCGAATCCCCGAGCTGACGAGGTATAAATCTGTAGTTCTGCCCCTGAACAAGGCAGTTAACCCACTGTTCCTAGGCCGTTATTGAAAATAAGAATTTATTCTTAACTGACTTGCCTAGTTAAATAAAGGTAAAAAATAAATCAAAAATTGTCATGCTGAAACAAGAACGGGCCTTCCACAAACTGTTGCCACAAAGTTGGAAGCACAGAATCATCTATTGTAGCATTAGTTCACTGGAACTAAGGGGTCTAGCCCGAACCATGAAAAACAGCCCCAGACCATTATTCCTCATCCACCAAACTTTACAGTTGGCGCTATGCATTCGGGCAGGTAACGTTCTCCTGGCATCCACCAAATGCAGTCTGTTCTCCTGGCATCCACCAAACGCAGTCTAGTCCTTCGGACTGCCAGGTTCTGCCATGTTCTCACTCCAGAGAACATGTTTCAACTGCTCCAGACTGCAATGGCGGTGAGTTTTACACCACTCCAGCAGACGCTTGGCATTGCGCATGGTGATCTTAGGCTTGTGTGCGGCCATGGATACCTATTTCATGAAGCTCCCGACAAACAGTTATTGTGCTCACATTTCATCCAGAAGCAGTTTGGAACTCGGTAGTGAGTGTTGCAACCGAGGACATACGATTTTTACGCGCTATGCGCTTCAGCGGTCCTGTTCTGTGATCTTGTGTGGCCTACCACTTTGCGGCTAAGCTGTTGTTGCTTCTAGACATAACAGCACTTACCGTTGACCAGGGCAGCCCTAGCAGAAATTTGATGAACTGACTTTTTGGAAAGGTGGCCTCCTATGAAAGTGCCACGTTGAAAGTCACTGAGCTCTTCAGTAAGGCCATTCTACTGCCAATGTTTGTCTATGGAGATTGCATGGCTGTGTACTCAATTTATACCCGTCAGCAACTAGTGTGGCTGAAATAGCCGAATCCACTAATTTGAAGGGACGTTAATATATTTTTGTAAATATAGTGTATGAGCACATAAGCAGGCCAAAATGGCTTCTATATAGGCCTAACCTACTTGAACTCATAAAGAGGTCTAATAGCATTTTGTAATAACAAAACCCCTACACAGGTGGACCCATTGAGTGGACGATGGACCCGAGCTATCCATGTTGGTGGTTCAGAGGGTATGTTTGTGACGTCATTTTAGAACCTCCCAGACGCGGAAAATCGTCTATTTGCTCTCCCCAGTTCGAGCTCTTGAGGCTCAACTGCTGGAAAACTCACGCGCGCTACATTTGTAGCCTACTATGTCCCATTATAGCGTATTGTAACAATGTAACTGATAAATGTATGGAGCGATATGTGCATTGCAACATTAGTTAACAAAGGATTACGATTGCTCAGTGTTTTCACAGATCTGTCGTTTCACTTCGGAACATGTTGTTGTTAGCCTTTTATGTCAGGTAACGTGGTTCTATGCGCTCTTTTTCACCTTTTCCCTCTGATAAAAATGTGTAGGTCTGTTCTTCACCGTGCATGCTTTTTCCTGGAAGATAAACCTTATTTATTCTATTTCCATTGACTGAGAAGAAGCTATGATAAAACACATCGCTTTGGGAGGTGTCCATGGTAGGCTATAGGCAACTCATTCCGCAAAATCATTGGATGCAAGAATAAAATAATGGGTGGTGAGATAGCTGATATGCTTGACTAGCCTACCACAGAAAAGTGTGTAAATCATTATGCACACCAAAAAAGCAAAGAGCCTTCTATACAGTCGGAGACACTTGCTGCGTGTGCATAATTGAAAACGTATTTAACGTTTTTCATGTTTAAAGTATTAAATTATGTTATTCCTACAGGCTTGTATAATTCAAAGACTCCCTCTATAAAATGTTAAATCTATTTCTAAACTCAATTTAATATCATATTTGTTATGTTGCCCTCGCTGTCGCACCTCTGCTAAAGAGGCATATCCCAAGTGCTTTATTCCTATAGTGCAAAGCTGAAAGTCCAGCTCACAGCCCAAGCTAGTCTACTCCCGTTCTGCTGTAAATAATTATATTTACATCTAGGGAGTGATTCATAAAAATGTTGCCGTTATGAAATATATGGGGACATTTAAAACGTTCTATTTAAATATCATGAATTGTGGCCACGAAAAATGTGTTCCCATTTAAGGGTAATACTGAGTATTTGGTGTCTGGTGTAGAAGCTCATTCGTCATACGGACAATAGAGGGGTTTCGCCTGACGCTGGGAATTTATGGTTGCCCTTCTTTGCCCTAATAACTCACATATTGTGTCACAGGCTGACAGCCCTTGCAGAAAACAGCTAGGCTGCTGTTATCAATCACATATCTTTGCATATTGTGAAACTTTCTCACCCTGTTTTACCTGACAGACTCACCATTTGGAGGAATAGAAAGAAAGGGCCGTTTGCTCATTCTTGTTTTCCTTTAAAGTCCACAGCCTTTCAGGGTCATGAAAAAATATTATATTTGTCAGACACTTTTTTGCTTAGTTAGTTTCCACTTTGTAGGTCTATTACTACCAAAATAAATGTCACAATGTAATTGAATTGATTTATGTTTTTATTGTTTAACTTGTCAGGCTACAGTTAAATATTAATGACAACTTTGTGCACATAGGGTAATGAGGAAGGCATTCACAAATTACACTCAGTAAAATATTATGGTCTAAAATGTTAAGAATAAATCAAATCATATCTAATGCCATTGTAGTCTATGCATCATATTAAATGTAAAATTCATTAGGCTACAATGTAAATTCATTTTAGATATAGCCTTTATATTCTAAGCCTCAAAATATAAAACATTGATATTTTAGCAGTTTATAATATAAAACTGCTATCATATAATGCTAGCCATTAGGCCTATATGAAAAGGCTACAATAAATTGAGCTTCGTGTGAATAGGCCCATAGGCCAATGTCAAAAGTTACACTTTTGTAATATTCTGTCTATAATTCCTATATATGGTTAAACTATCAATTATGTAGCGTACATATTTTACACGAGTTCTATTTTGTATTTTCGCTTCCCCAAAAAACGTCCAATTAGGCTATCATATAACGTCAAATATTATATCCTATAGTTTTCCTATCCCCTGTCAACCAGTGTCCCTCAATTCTTTGAAGGCCTAAAATAAATGTATTTACTTTTCCAGCTGTTTTTCTGCCCCCTGTGACCGTCCACTCCAGGTTTTCTTGCTCTCCAATGACCTGTCAAGCGGATTACCGCAGAGAGAGATTAATGGTAGAGGCGGGTTGCAATAATAATCGTTTTGTTTGAAGTGACAACTTTGATAGGCGTTGATTTACTTACAAACTGATAGGCTTTTAATTGAGCGCCTCCATTCCGATTGAGATGAAAGGAGGGCCCGCATTGAAAAGCTACCCGATTGCCCCCGAGCCTCAATACTGATTAGCCATCTCAGCGGTGAAGAGTTCAAGGTATTTTAAACTTCTTTTCTCAGCACTCTGACACACAATTTCTCTTTTCTTTTCTCTTTCAGTCACCCCTGTTTTCTCCCTCTTAAATGAAATAAATCATTTTCATTGTATGTAGGCCTAAATAAAATCGAGTTGACATATAAAATGTCTGGACCAGTTTTTTGTTCCCTTTTCTTTGTCATTTTATTGGGGATATAACCATGTGCCAGAGGCAAATGGCAGGTTTTTACGATACGTGCAGAGATACGTTTGCATCTGCGGGAAAGTGGTTGTTTGTATTGCTGAAAACCCAGGCCATTATGTTTGACTCAGTAAATGTGAAACCTAGGCTACATGTTAACATGTGTTGGATACTATTTGCACCTGTCCAGAGCGACTTTTCTATGGGGAACTTTGCCCCCCAATAACTGTGTAGTTCTAAGTTAAAGTATTCTATATAGCTTGCTAAGCAACACTACTAGATTGACATTTAAAAACACGTTCTAGTCCGAAGGAATGGGGCACGAATTTGCCTTTTTACTTTATTTTAACAATGAAGCAAATTACATTTAAAATGTATTGAAATGTAGGCTAATATTAGCCATAAAGTTGCATTTATATAAACTTATTGTAGTCCATTAGGGCTTACCAATTATTGTCCTTAGGCAGGAACATGAACATTACTGAAATATAATAGTAGACATTGAACTATTTCTGACAAATTAACAAACATCCGAGCACTAAAAGTTCATGGCATCTTTTGAGCCGTTTGGGACACTTCCTTGTATAAAGTATTTGACGGGAAGGGAAAAAGTTGACTTAAATAGTCCAGTGAATCTGCGACAGAGCGGGTTCTCGGGTCGCTTTGCCTGCGTTTGTCCTTATAAAATCTGGTTAGCCTCGTCCTTTAATTTTCTGCTCAAAATCCTTATTAATTTGCAAATACCGTCCCTAAATTCCATGGACACTATAGGCTATGTAGAAGTGGGATAGTCTAGCGCGTCGCTGTCTACCTATCGTCGATGCTTATACAAATTGAATTTAACACGAGGATGATTTATTTCGTCCAAATGAAGTGTCTCTTTTCTCAGATCCCTCTCTCTCTCTTTCCATTTGTCCTTTTCCCCATGCAGCCACGCTCGCATGTAATCATCTACAATAGCTGACATAAATCAAGGCAGGATTGACAGCCACTGACAAATACCTGATTGATTGCGGTGGAGCAGAATTGACAGTTGACGGAGGCGTGAAGATAGAAATAGAAGGGGGGTGTATATTATACTGAAAACATGTGACATTCACATACCTCCATCACTGCATTGGTCTGTTCCTGTCAACGCTTGTCTGATTGGGGAATTCAAGCTGAAGTGGTTGATCTTCTGGTTGTGGAATATAATTTATATAGGAACATGTCTGTAAACTAAGATACAGGCTTGTATTGATTGATTCAAGATCTTGGTAATATAGCTCAAAAGGTTCCGAATACATTGCTTATTAGTGCATTAGTCTCCAGAGAACAAACTAATAATTAGGCTATTTAATGCAGGCTATAGTTTCATTAATTACATTTCCCATCTCCTAAATAACATGTAGCCTATATGACTTCCAGTAATAACCATTACCACATTGCCTACCTCTACAGCCAAATACGTTCACTGTTTTGAAAATGCCAGAAAGACTACTATTTCCAGACTTGGGTCTATATACTTTTTTAGACATTGAAAAAACAAAACAAGCCCTGCCTCAAGGATGGTGAGAGTCCGTGAGAGCGCACACAACAACCCAACTATTCCTCCACCACTATCTCCTCCCCCGAGCTGTCAATATAGAGGCGCTTACAAAGAGGCAACGTCACATCCCCTTGACCCTCCAATCACCTCGGGGTCCCATTTGATTGGAAGGCGGCAAAGGCTTTAATCTCGGACTAATTCAGATGCTTTTGAAGTGAACATTTCTACCAGTTCGTACTTCGGGAGTATAGAGCGCGGACAAGCCGGGAGACACAGAACGCGCTATGCCCATGGTGAAAGACGCAGCCACGGATCCGCGATAACCTCGCACTCACTCTCTTCTTCCTGCTTACCAACCGCACCTTCTTCGTTTCCTCTCATTATACGGATTATTACACGCAATATCACTCTCTTGATTTTCGAAAGAGGTTGTATTTGCTGTTCTTGATGAATCTGATAAATGAATTACCGACTAATTTCGTGAGAATTGGGACATGATCACATCGCCCTCGGTATCTGTTCTGAGAAATAGTAGTACTCATATAGTCTGGGAGAGCATCGACTCTCGGAATATCATCAACAAGCCTTTTCTTCACTCCGTTCCCCCGTCGGACCATCTACGGCAAGCTAACCGAGTCCCCATCAAGGTTTTGAAAATGCTTACGGCACGATCAGGACACATTTTGCACCCAGAGTATCTTCAACCGTTACCATCTACCCCGATTAGCCCTATTGAGGTAAGATTTCAAAAAGACTAGTAGATAGAATGCTTCAAAGTTTCATGTTTATTTTGTAAGCATTACATATAGAAACGGTTATCCCGGAATGTAAGACGTGGAATAGCATAAAAGAAAACACATATTTATTATATCGAAGTGGAAATGTGGGCTATTCTATTATAAAGTTTACTGGTAAAGGAAATTGTTATGAATTTAGGAAATGGGAATCTTAAATCTACTCGTAGAGCTCGGCTATTCTCGCGTAAAAGCTGCGCATTGCGCACAATTATTTTGGATAAGGACTCGGACATTCCGTTTCTGGTTGCATTTCGACAAAGTCCTATATTGTTTGAGATTGTTTGTATATATTTTTTTTCAGTACTCGATTTGTAAAATTATAGGTCTTGTTTTCTCTACAGCTAGATGCTAAGAAGAGTCCGTTGGCACTGCTGGCGCAGACATGCTCTCAAATCGGTAAACCGGACCCCCCTCCCTCCTCCAAACTATCCTCTATTACATCAAATGGATCTAGTGACAAGGAGTCCAAATCCGGTCCATTAAAAATGAGTGACATCGGTGTGGATGACAAATCCAGCTTCAAACCCTATTCGAAACCGTCAGATAAGAAGGACTCGTCCTCGGGCGTCTCCAGTGGAGAGAAGACTGGTTTCCGAGTGCCGAGCGCCACCTGTCAGCCATTCACGCCACGGACAGGCAGCCCCAACTCTAGCACTTCTGCCTCGCCCATGCCGTCAGAGGGGAAGTGTGGAGACAGGGAGGACAAGAAAGATTCAGATTGTAATAAAAATGGCACAACGGACGGATCTGGAACCACTAACAGCCACAGCAGGATAAGCGTGAGTTGCGGTGGAATTAACGTGGAGGTGAACCAGCACCAGGAGACAACGCCTGGGTCCAAAGCCATGTCTTCGGAATCCTCCTCTCTAACCTCCGTTTCCTCTGCTTCCGGACTCGGGTCAGGACTTGTAGCCCCAGTCTCTCCTTACAAACCGGGTCAGACAGTTTTTCCCCTGCCGCCTGCTGGCATGCACTACCCCGGGAGTTTAGGGGCCTACGCTGGTTATCCCCAACACTTCCTCCCTCACGGCGGGAGCCTGGTTAACGCACAGCTGGCCAGCATGGGCTGCAGTAAGGCCGGATCCAGCCCCCTGGCCGGGGCCTCTCCACCCTCCATCATGTCAGCCAGCCTGTGTAGAGACCCTTACTGCTTAAGTTACCATTGTGCCAGCCACTTGGCGGGCGCTGCCAGTGCCTCTCAGCAGTGCCACGACAACGCAGCTGCCGCGGCCGCCAACGCGATGAAATCCGGGTACCACCACATGTACCCGACACACCTTTTGCACGGCATGCACTCCTCTCCGCAATCTTTCAGTGGACATCCTTTGTACCCCTATGGTTTCATGCTCCCCAACGACCCCCTTCCTCACGTCTGTAACTGGGTGTCAGCGAACGGACCCTGCGACAAGCGTTTCTCCTCATCCGAGGAGCTGCTCAACCACCTGCGGACGCACACCGCCTTCACCGGGGCGGAGAAGTTGATATCGGGTTACCCTAATTCCTCATCGTTAGCTAGTGCTGCGGCTGCTGCGATGGCATGCCACATGCACATGCCACAGTCAGGAGGCCCTGGAAGCCCTGGGACACTGACGCTGAGGAGTCCGCATCACGCGTTGGGACTAAGCAGCCGTTACCATCCGTACTCCAAGAGCCCCCTGCCTACCGGAGCCCCTGTCCCTGTCCCCGCAGCCACCGGGCCATACTACTCCCCCTATGCCCTGTACGGCCAGAGACTCACCACAGCATCCGCGCTGGGATACCAGTGAAACACACGACTTTTGAAAAGTTTATAGTTATAAAAATGCAAATATAAAGACTTTTATATCAACGCTCAACCTAAGGGCGGGATCCGTGAACTCGGTATTTATTTATGTCGGCTGAAGGCGGATGATAATAGCTACAAATGGAAGACATTTGAGAGACTCAAAGTGCATTATGTTTAAACTGAACTCTATAGGTAAAGTGAAAACACACATGGTAGAATACTAATAGGCTAAAATAAGGGTTTTCATTTCGATGTTCATTTGAAATTGCTATGATTGTATTGTTCTTATTTAATGTCTCATTGAGAATATAATTATTTACATGCATGTTTGTTTCTTAAAATCCCAAATTGTCCACATCATTTTAAATTGTTGTTATTTTTCAGGTGTATACCATGGAAAGAGAATTGGTATTTTTTTTGTATGTATTCTGGAAAAATAAGAAACAATTCTGTTCCATATTTCCGTGTGCCTCCTTTTATGATTATAACAACAATATCTACATTTTTAACATGCTATTTCATTAAACATTTTCTGGTTTCATAAACATTTTTAATGGACATCATGAAATGTGCTTATTGGGAGGTTAATCTTATTAACTGGTTGCCTATACAGAATAACTAGAACGTTATTTACGAGTAGGCTACGTTTTTAGAATACTTTATTTCTATAGGGTAGTCTAACTGCTATTTTTTAGCATGATTCATTGTTTCTAAACTATATAGGCCTAACTTAAATGCTTGAACGTTGAAACACTATAGGCTTTTAAAACTAAACACACAACTTCAAATGCAATTTAGATAGAAAATGATTTCAACAGTAATATAGCTGAACATCATGGCTGTGTGCGCGATCCAAAACGGGATACATCCATCAAAGCATGTCCATAATTGTTGATTGCAGATGAGCTTTGACATTTATTTCTGTAGTGATTTAAGCAGGTGATTTCCAAATAAGTCTTGTTGGCTATATATAGTTTTATCCTTAACTTCAATATTTGATGATCCACAAATTGTCTCTCGACATTGCCTGCTTAATGGTTCTCAGCAACAAACCGATAGCGCCTCCTTTAGAAATGCGTTTAGGCTATTTGCTGATCTATCTAAATTGAATTTATAATATATTGTCTTAATATTCACTAGTCATTTAAGATGCATTCATTATGAATATACCATAGCCTGCTAAAAATAGAGGGCAAAACTCAAATGCTTTTCAATGCATAGGCCTAAGGGAATAACGTTGTCTAGGACTACTTATTGAACGTTGCGCATAACTGATTTTTAGAATGTCTCTCTCTATAATCTAACAATTTCCACGTTGGCCCCACTTGAATATAGTTGGTGGAAAATGACTGATTTTAGAGACATAACATTGAGTGATTCTCAAAGATTTAAAGGAGTATTTGTCTTGTCTAGTGTCAGATGATTGTGTTAGAGTTCAAAAAGTTCAGGACCCTTTCAAAATGCCATGATCAATAGTTTAAACTAACGAATGTTATCACACAAACTTCTAAATATCCACCCGACTGTACTCAGGGCTATAATATCATTAAAAAGCGAACTAATTCTTAAATATAAAACATGCATTGTAGGCGATTCATATCGTGAATTTAAACAGGTTTGCAGTTCCGTGGTATTTTTTGATATTGAACTGAATCAACAGCTGGCTTATAGGCATACCTGCTTTTTTTCTCTGTATGGGAAATGTTATAAAAGTGTAGCCTGGCATCCTTTTGCTAAGTTTAACGTCACACAATATTAAATTGCATGGTTATAGACAGTAATTAATCATGCCTTGATTATTGCATTTATCAGAAAAAGCAACCACATTTTTAAAGAAATAAGTGGGCATATAGGTATTGCTTTTCACTGAATATTTCCACAGCAGGCCTACGAAATGGGCCTATGCCCGAGATAGGAATAACATGTTGCAATCAAGATATAGGTTATATTACTTAAATACCAATAGCTAATTGGTTAACACTACAAGTCCACATGATTCATTCATGTTTTAAATTGCATAATTGGGAAACTTGGAAATGGTGGAATTAAATCAGAAGTTTAATTATTTTAATCAAAAAATATGTTAAGGTCTTGTGCCACCCTTATCAAACACATATGTTGTGTCTGAATATATAGTTGACAGGCTTATAAATCTTTTATTCCTGTTCTTAGCTGTCAGTGTAGCTAGCTGAGAATAGCTTCAAGCTAAGGCCAAGATATTCTCCTCTACCGGCACAAACTGGTGTGAGGCGCAATGTACCATTTCCTTAATTCTGTGTGAAAGGCGAGAAGTCACACAGTGGGCGTGTCTGAAGTGACAGGCTACAACAGAGAACAACAGCCCTAGAGCAATGATCACTGCCACACATCTATATCTATTGGCTCATCTGTCCATCAAACGCTTGTGTTTCCACTTTGCATCTATAACTCGTGCAAATACATAGCTATACTCTGGAAATGTTCTTGAGTATGAATGAATGAAGTATTTCTAAATTATTTTGGCCTCTGAATGATAGCTACACACATCCACCCTGTCGTTGGTTATTTAGCTGAATACCATATTACAGAGATCTCTCGTCTTGTTTCACCAACAGCTATTGTCAAACTCAACTTCTTTCTGTGTGTGTGTGTGTTTGTGTACATGTGCGAGTTTGTTTGTGTGCATGAGTACGTGTGTGTTTGTGTACATGCATGCATGAATGTGTGTGTGTGTCTGTGTGGAGGCCCACACACAACGCCCTAAACTGATGTAATGATGGTGAAAGGGAGCGATTTCCATTTTTACCCACATCATGGTGGCTGTGTATGGAGGTCCCTGGTGGAAAGCAATTTATCATGTCCCCCTCCCCTGGCCTGTCACTGGGTGAACAGGCAGGCACATGTGTGCATGAATTACCAGCACTACCCCCTTCCGCTGGCTCACAGTGTGTAAAGCCAACAAGCAGAGGAGAAAAATGACTTTGCTACAGCATTAGTGCTTCATACCAGTAGTACATTCATTTAGCATTGTACTAAGGCTCAAAACTGTCTGAAAGGACTATGAGATTATAGGGAGGAGAGAACAGTCAGATTATAGCACAGTGAGGAGGAATATTATTATACTGTATTCTTTTCTTTTAACTTAAAAACATGACAAAGGGAAATATAGTTTCTAATAATCCATGATTCTGTGCTGACAAAATCACTTACACCATTATTTAAATTTACATTACAGTTTTGAGACAGAACAATGTGAATTGATTATTGTAAGTGAGTGGGAGGTTGTGTTGGTGACAGACACAGCAAAAAACACACAAGTCACAGAGGTAGAGGTTAAGTGAGGTTCATTCCCTAATCAGGCCCAGTAAACATTAACAGGTTGGGGTCAAGGACAAGGCTTTTACAAGGGTTTACAGCCTTAACGAAGCAGGACCACTGTTCCCATCTACATCTGGTAGCACAGCATGGTGAGAAGGGGAGTGGGAGAGCCTTTGTTGTTGATCTTTGAAGTCTGCATATCTATCACCGTACCAAAAACACTATCTTAACTGGCAGGTTATAAGCATAAACTGGCTTATTGGGGTCCTATTGATAGTGTTTGGCCATGCTTATTCAACACTGAGTAATGTTTCAGAGCAGAGGTATGTGGTCGAGGACATATGAGTAAATACCTTAGATAGTATGTCATGACAACAATTACTTGAGGTATGTTGAATGGCTCGATTATAGCTGTGGGTTCCATTCTTCCCCAAGTTTAGGTAACATACCAAGTATTAAACCTGGGTGGTTTAATGATACACCACAACAGATATTATTAACCCACCAAGCTAAAGCCTCTAAGAGTTAACACAAATCATCGGGTCTCGGCCAGACACTGATCCTCATCCCACAAGCACAGTTCAGCGAACAACATCTTCATCGCCTACTCTTATGACTTCTCAGATCCGTGGTCTTAAAAAAAGAGGAGCCATTTTAGTGTCCGGACAGCAGTGATACCATACCATCTTTGACCAGCCCACAATGCAACAGTGCAGGAAGCCTGGCAGGCAGAGCAAGACCTAGGGGGAACCCTGAACGTGAGTAACACACCTCAACCTGTAGTCAACCCTCCCTCCTAAATTACCCTCCACCGCTAAAGCTGTCATTAGTGGGTGTAAGGCACAATCTAAAGACACGCCGTCGTCTGCCGATGCCAGCCTATAGTTTGGGTAACAGCTGTGTCCATACTGGAGAAGCAGCTATAATTTTCTATCCCCTTTCTAGACATAAGTCATTTATGTTTCCTAAACACTTGTACATGAATGTGGATGCTACCATGATTACAGATAGTCCCAAATGAATCGTGAATAAGAAAGTTAGAGACGCATATATATCATACCCCCAAGACATGCTAACCTCTCACCATTACAATAACAGGGGAGGGTAGCATTTCTGGGGGGTATGATATTTATGCATCTAACTTTCTCACTTATCATTATTCACAATTCATTCAGGACTATCCCTAATTATGGTAGCATCCACATGAATGTAGAAGGGTTTAGAAACAAGTTTCATTCTTATTTACAATAAAAGTGAGTCCAAAGTGACACAATACATTAATTACCATTCATTTCTATTGGACACAAAATAATCTGAAACGCAACCAAAACAAACAGCAAATGCATCCAACAAGTTTGTAGAGTCACAAGCTTGATGTCATCATTGTGTGCTATGAATATGGGACCAAATGCTTAACTTTTGACTACTTTAATACACATAAGTGAATGTGTCCCAATACTGTTGGTCCCCTAAAATGGGGGAGACTATGCAAAAAAAGTGGTATAATTTTTAAACGGTTCACCTGATGTGGAAGAAAATACCCTCAAATGAAAGGTGACAGTCAGCACGTTAACCTCATAGAGCCAAAACAACCAAAATGTGTTACTGTCGTGCTCTCATTGAAAACAATGACATCCGGTATGGCATCTAGCGTCTACCTCGTACCATCTAAATACAGCATAAGGCCTCGGTACTATAAGGCGTAGCGCTAAAACAAACCATCGTCTCACAAACCACATTTCCACCCACAGCTTTTCTGCAAGTAAAGTCATACCTCATACAAAAAATCATTACAGCTGTGATGGAAACCATAGCCATGGGAAGTTGGGGTGATGAGGGTGCTGCAGCACCCCTTGAAAAAGAATAAAAATATACCAAAATATACCAAAATATTTTTTCACACAAACTGGGCCTTTATTAGTCCTATATTAGTGGACGATACAGACCAGTTGTTTGTTTGACTCTGGAAACCATGCAGTTAATTAGGCTATAGATGAAATAAATGATGATGAATTTCACAGGGTGCTGAAAGTGCAGGATATGAGCTTGATGCTTCTTTCCAATGTTGAGGCTCATATTCTGTTTTTTTATCCAAAATAATCTCATCATGTAGACTAACCTACCCACAGAGCCTACTTGTACTATATCTGTGAGCTGTTAGCTAGAGCTCACGTACCAAGACCAGAGTAGGCACATTTGCTATTTAATGCAAAACTATCAGTAAAGTTAAAAATAGATTATTATTCGGTAGGCTACATGAAACATTTTGTGTACACCACGTCATCACACAATGATCTTAATCGGTTTTTAATCTACATCTATGTTTTCCCACCACTGGTGGGAAAATGTGCATATTTTCTTAAGGTGGATTTTTGAATATTTGCATAAAAACCTGTTGTCAGTTGGATGGACACCTAGCTACTGACAGTGATTTATGATGGCGGGCTGTTGCGATAGATATCCACAACTTTTGTGATTGTAGTAATAAAGCCATAAAAGGAACAGCATGAAACAAAGCAGGGCTCAGGAGGGCGCTTTAATCAGCTCGTAAACACATCCACTGCATCAAGTAAATGACATTATCACCAAGCGGATACTAAATCTAACATCAGTCAACATCGTCAACGGTCACACGTCATATCCATCAGTGCTAAAGCATGCCATTCTGACAGGCTGATCCTTGAATGCAGATCTCCCAACTGAGAACCATAATGGAAACCATTTCACCCTCAAAACCAATAGGGCAGTCATCCCTCTCAGAGCAGTCATCCCTCAGGGTCTCTATGCTGCCACCTACTGATATGTCATCTCTCAGTGCAGTGTGTCTCTCCGGAAAAGTGGGGGTTTGAAGGAACCATATAAGGAGAAGTGGGGATTTCAAAAGGAGTCTTTTAACACTAGTAGCACTGGAATTCCATAACTACTAGAACCGCCATGACTTGATATTTCAATTATTATTACTATTTCAAATATTCAATAATAAATAATACATTGTAAAGTTATGGTAGCTAACGTAAGCTAGCATTTACATTGACGAAAACGTAACATTACGTACATGGGTACTGGTAGGTAACATTACGTACATGGGTACTGGTAGGTAACATTACATACATGGGTACTGGTAGGTAACATTACATACATGAGTACTGGTAGGTAACATTACATACATGAGTACTGGTAGGTAACATTACATACATGGGTACTGGTAGGTAACATTACATACATGGGTACTGGTAGGTAACATTACATACATGAGTACTGGTAGGTAATATTACAACACATGAGTACTGGTAGGTAACATTACATACACATGGGTACTGGTAGGTAACATTACATACATGAGTACTGGTAGGTAACATTACATACATGAGTACTAGTAGGTAACATTACATACATGGGTACTGGTAGGTAACATTACATACATGAGTACTGGTAGGTAACATTGCATACATGAGTACTGGTAGGTAACATTACATACATGAGTACTGGTAGGTAACATTACATACATGGGTACTGGTAGGTAACATTACATACATGGGTACTGGTAGGTAACATTACATACATGAGTATTGGTAGGTAACATTACATACATGGGTGCTGGTAGGTAACATTACATACATGAGTACTGATAGGTAACATTACACACATGGGTACTGGTAGGTAACATTACATACATGGGTACTGGTAGGTAACATTACATACATGAGTACTGGTAGGTAACTTTACATACATAATATACTTTACTTTTTGCGTAACTGAAATTCCTTACTGTCATCTCTGCAAACCATGACTAACATCCGATAACACAAACAAATTCCTGAGTGGCACATTTCGAAACCCTCACTTCTCCTTATATGGTTCCTGACTGAGCCGAGGATCCATCCGTGAATCACTCCTCCGCGCATGCACACAGCCAGTGTGATTTTCTCTCCTTATTGATTTACAAATGTAAAGTGCTCTCTCATCCAGGTGATATGTGAAAAGTGAGATGGCATTTACATTTTTACATTTAAGCAGACACTCTTATCCAGAGCAACTTACAGGAGCAATTCAAGTTAATTACCTTGTTCAAGGGCACATGGACAGAAGTTTCACCTAGTTGGTTCGGGGATTCGAACTAGCGACCTTTCAGTTGCTGGCTCTTAACTGACCATTTATGCCACTAGAAACTCCCAACTCACTCGACGAGACACCTTCTCCTGCTTAAGAAATCCTAATTGAGAATATTCACATCTGCTTTGGGATCTGCGCTATAGTCGCTATGCAGCTTTTTCACTTGACCGATCATATGCCCATTTCCCTGTGTCTGATAAAGAATATTTTATGGAAATGCACCCATCTTCCAGGATCCATAATGGGTGATGGTGGAGTTGAGTGTTGCACTGATGAGGTTGTTTTCTGTCATTGATGAATGTAAATAGCTGAGAAAATGTCAGAGTAGGAGCTTCAAAGGGCTCATTGCCTTAATTTGACATAATCAATGTCTCAGTATCTTGAGGGCATTCCAACACACGATCACAAGGTTACTCTAATTGTTTGAAGCTGTGTGAATATGATAATAGGCAGAACCACTGCATATGTCCTGGTGCATAGCCACCCACTGTACTATCAAAGAGAACACTATCCCAGTTAATTTGAGAACAAACCATCTTTTCACCCCTCCCATTTTGACGGGTTGAGGTTTCATTCCACCACATAATTGGTGTCTTTTTTTCTTAGTTCTTCTCTATGAATGAGCACCAAGGACGTGTCATTGGGCCTTCTTCCATGATGTCATCTAGATAGGACTGGAGCAGAGCATCAATCCACATTCATTCCCGTCTACTGCCAAGTTGATATGAGATCCAGATCCTTTATATCAGGGGTCCCCAATTACATTCAGCCGTGGCCCGATTTTTCTTTGAGCAAATGGTCGGAACACTGCATATTGACCGCAAGAATCCCGAACAGATAATATTTGACAAAAACTGACTAATTTCAAACCGTGATTACATTGTAATAGGACCAGATAGGCCTATGCCTCTCTTTTTATGCGTGGGAATACTTGAACATATTTCCTAAATTATAATCACCTTGAGTTGATTTGCTGCAGATTTTACAGTCTTATGTCCAACAACGAACATTATTGAAAACTTGGAGGGCCAATTAAAATCACCCCCAGGCAGTTTATTGGGGAACCCTGCTTTATATCATGTAAGAGAGATATTTAATATTTTCTTTCCTGATCAGACAAATCATGACTGTTACAAATACATAATAACACCTATTCTTCAGATACATTCCTTAATAGATTGTTTCTTTTTGCGATCCAAATATATTTGAAGATAATCATCAGTAGTTCCAGTAGGCTACTGTTTATCATGCCGTTTTATTCCAGAATGTTTCACATTTTTATCTAGTTTAGTCAGATTATTTATGTGACATTGATAAACAAAATGGCTGACAACATGACAACATACTACATGGGAGTTGCCATTGTCTGGATTGCTGCTAAAACATTCCACTTCCTGATTCTCTCCAGACGTCCGTAGCAGGAGCCAAGTATGAAAAAGGGGAGAAACAGAGCAGCAATATATAACACCCATGTGATTTATAAGAGCCATATTTATCAAGTTGATATAAACTATTCAACTATTACCAGCCGACACATTACTCTAGCGATTCATTCACGTCAGACTTCGAGATGATACACCCCCTCCTCCCAACACACACACACACACACACACACACACACACACACATGCCACCACCACCACCACCACCACCACCACCACCACCACCACCACCACCACCACCACCACCACCACCACCACCAACAACAACAACAACAACACAAACTTCCCTTCTCCCTATGCTCCAATGGATTCCTATAGAGACTTAGAGAAAATAAGAGCAGGGAAGATGGGGGGCCTTTCTCAACTCATCCAAATGCAGTAGGCCTAAGTGATGATGCTGCAATGTACTGTATCACACATTGATCTGACTCTGAGCACCGTATGAGGGAGCAGAGGGTATTAAACAGACTAATGGGGCTGACTGGGAGACAAATAGGACCAGAAACAGACACAGCTACACACACAGCCCCAAGAAATACCAAGCTACGCATCACTTTTACGACTTTAATGTATTTTAGTGTTAACTGTGAAATTGAAGCTCAAATTACCTACCAATCCTGTTGTTGTTGGTGGTAGGTTTTTATGTGTCTTCTGCCCTGAGGAAAGTGTAGAGACGATATATTGCCGGCACTATAGGAAGTAATATCGTGCTGAGCTAGCAGGTGTTTCTGCATTACAATAAACCAATGACCTATTTGGAGGGGCATGTTAAATGTATGAGGAAGAGTTTAGGGGAGGGAATTATATGTTGTCTTCCAGGTAATGTGATAAAGAGTTTCTGTCATGTATAAACAGGAACTAAATGTAAATGCAATACTTTCCAGACAGAATTGAGAAAATGTATTACCGCTACACATTCTTGAGGAGATTGCATTTAGCTCCAGTAGGTAGATGAAAGAGAAATATCTGGTGAATGTATAAATGATTACATCGAGCCTCACTATCAACAAGTAGGGTGGTTGGTGTTTTGGAGATGTTCACATTGTCATCGTTAAATCACTATAGCTCAGATAAAGATCAAACTTGGAAGCAGCAAACATTTACTTTTTTTAAATGTTGTGTCATACATTTTTTTATCCAGCTCCTGTGGCACATTTGGATCTCCTTTTATAGAAGCCACAATGTTGGTTTACTGTCACAGCTCTGTGGGCAACACCTGTATCCCCTCCTGAAGCCTCCCCATATCTGACAAGTGAGATGGAGATGTCTGTTGGCTCATCTAGTAATTATCTCTCTCACTCTCTCTCTCTCTGTGTGTGTGGAAACTATCTGTTCTGTGGAAGTTCAGCTAGCCTCACCCATGCCAATGTACCATGACCTCCCACAGCAGAAGAAGAGCAGTGCTGCTAGCCCTGCACAGCTGCACACCACATGCTCTCCACTGTCTGCCTGTAAGCTGTTATTGTCCGTGGCAGTGGACACAGTAAACACTTGATGCAGTGAGACCGGACCCGAATAAGACATTTACAATGACAAGTCCTGAGTGGTTTGGCACAGCGGGAGATGTCATCACTGTCATCATCTTGGGTTGATTGTCTTGGCAGTATTTTACAGTAAGTTGCGGTAATGACATACAGTTGCAGGTACACTCTAACTACTCTGGTAACTAGGACGTTTTTGCTAAGCTGTTAGAATAGGTACATAATAGTATAGTTTAATTTGTTTTAATTTATTTTCAAATTAGTTATTTGTTTTGTAACTACACCAATAAATTGCAAATCCATTTAGGCCTAAATACATGGTATAGGTGGAATATCATGTCAGTAGCAAGATTTCCATCCAATTGGCAAAAGATTTTCATGCGAACCTTCTGCACAAAATCAGTAAGTGCATTTTCCCACCAGAGATGTGTTTCCATCTATTTGACTTGTTGCGGATAAAGGCTGTGCATTAAACACATTTGCATCGCATTTCCAACTATACTGATGGTTTTGTCACAAAATGTTGGCACATGCGCTCTAGCCAACAGCTCACAGAAACAGTGCGGGTATAGCCAATTACAGTTGAAGTCGGAAGTTTACATACACCTTTGCCAAATACATTTAAACTCAGTTTTTCACAATTCATGACATTTAATACTAGTAAAAATCCCCTGTCTTAGGTCAGTTAGGATCACCACTTTATTTTAAGAATGTGAAATGTCAGAATAATAGTAGAGAGAATTATTTCTTTCAGCTTGTATTTCTTTCATCGCATCCCCAGTGGGTCAGAAGTTTACATACGCTCATGTACATGTATACGTACATGAAGGCAGGGTAAAGTGACTAGGCATCAGGATAGATAATAATAACAGCAAAATAAAGAACAGAGTAGCAGCAGCAAATGATGAGTGTAAAAGTGTATGGGTATGTGTAATGTGTATGTGTGTGTGTGTGTGTGTGTGTTTGTGTTGTGTCGGTCTTTGTGTGTGTGTGGGCGTATGTAGTGTATGTGAATGTGTGTGAGTTTTGTGTGAGAGTGTAAATGGTTTGTGTAAATATATAGTCTAGTGAGGGTGTACATGGCTTGTATATATAGTCTAATGAGTGTGCATAGGGTCAGTGAATGATAGAGTCAGTGCAGATCGTTTGGGTACCATTAATGGACTATTTACAGTCTTATGGTTGGGGGTAGAAGTTGTCTTGGTGCCTGTTGGTTCGAGAGCCAATGCTCGGGTACCGTTTGCCGTACGGTAGCAGAGTGAACAGTCTATGGCTTGGATAGCTGGGGACCTGATATGGAGGGGATGGTACCAAGTGGTGATGCAGCCAGTAAAGATGCTCTCGATGGTGTAGCTGTAAAACGTTTTGAGGATATGAGGGCCCATGCCAAATCTTTTCAGCTTCCTGAGGGGAAGAGATGCTGCCGTGCCATCTTCACGACTGTGCGGGTGTGTGTTGACCATGTGAAGTCCATAGTGATGTGGACACAAATGAACTTAAAGCTCTCGACCGGCTCCACAACAGCCCTGTCAATGTGGATAGGAGTGTGCTCTCCCCTCTTTCTCCTATAGTCCACGATCAGCTCCTTGGTCTTACTGACATTGAGGGAGAGGTTGTTTTCCTGGCACCACACTGCTAAGTCTCTGACCTCTTCCCTGTAGGCTGACTCGTGTAGTCAGAAAACTTGATGATGGTTTTGGAGTCGTGCGTGGCCACGCTATTGGAGGTGAACATGTATACAGGAGGGAACTAAGCACACACCCCTGAGGGGCCCCTGTGTTAAGGGTCAGTGTGGCGGAGGTGTTCTTGCCTACCTCACCACCTGGGGCCAGCCCGTCAGGAAGTCCAGGATCCAGTTGCAGAGGGAGGGATTCAGTCACAGGGTCCCTTGCTTGGTAATGAGCTTGGAGGGGACTATGTTGTTGAACGCTGAGCTGTAGTCGATGAACAGCATTCTCACATAGTTATTTCCCCTCTTGTACAGGTGGGAGAGGGCAGTGTGAAGTGCAACTGAGATTGGGTCATCTGTGAATCTGTTGGGGTGGTATGCAAATTGGAGTGGGTCTAGGGTGTCTGGGATGATGGTGTTGATGTGTGTCATGACCAGACTTTCAAAACACTTCATAATTACATAAGTGAGTGTTATAGGGTGATAGCCATTTAGGCAGTTTACTTTGGAGCTCTTAGGAACAGAGAAAATAGTGGTCAGTTTGAAAACTATTGGGATTACAGATTGGGACAAGGATAGATTGAAAATGTCTGTGAAGCCACTTGCCAGCAGGTCTGCACATGCCTTGAGAACTTAAACAAAAAGTACAGTTTGTGTGCACTATGTCATCACGCACTGATTTGGATCTGCAACAAGTCAGTTTTGTGGAAACACATCACAGGTGGGGAAAATTCTCACATTTTCTTAATGCGGATATTAGAATTTCTGCATGAAAATCTGTCGCCAATTGGATGGAAACCTAGCTGCTATGCCCATTTTGTGGTATGGGTTGTGGTTAGGGCATAATGAAGACCTATCTGGTGGCAGGGCTTTGAAGGGGACTCAACAACTCCCCATAAGGAAAAACAGCATGTAGAGTTGCACACAACATACTTTGAAGATGACCAAGTGTGTAAATTGTTGTTGCTGAGACACCGTAACACGATTTAGATTGAATGTATTTAGATTGAAAGTAGTATATTATCATAAACTTCACTGAACAAAAATATGAACGCAACATGTAAAGTGTTGGTCCCATGTTTCATGAGCTGAAATAAAACATCATAGAAATGTTCCTTATGCACAAAAAGCTTATTTCTCTCAAATTTGGTGCACAAATTTGTTTACATCCCAGTTAGTGAGGATTTCACCTTTGCCAATATAATCCATCCACCTGACAGGTGTGGAATATTAAGAAGCTGCTAAAACAGCACGATGATTACACAGGTGCACCTTGTGCTGAGGACAATAAAAGGCCACTCTAAAATGTGCAGTTTTGTCACACAAGACAATGCCACAGATGTCTCAAGTTTTGAGGGAGCGTGCAATTGGCATGGTGACGGCAGGAATGTCCACCAGAGCTGTTGCCAGATAATTGAATGTTAATTTCTTTACCATAAGCCGCTTCCAACGTTGTTTTAGAGAATTTGGCAGTACGTCTAACAGGCCTCACAACTGCAGACCGCGAATGGAACTGCGAATGGAATGGCATCAAACACATGGAACCATGTGTTTGATGTATATGATACCGTTGCACTGATTCCGCTCCAGCCATTACCAAGAGTCCGTCCTTCCAATTAAGGTGCCACCAACCTCCTGTGGTTTGCACAACCGAAGCATTTCTGCACAAACTGTCAGAAACCGTCTCAGTGACACTCATCTGCGTGTTTGTCATCCCCACCGGGATCGTAACTGACTTCAGTGGGCAAATGCTCACCTTCGATGGCCACTGGCATGCTGGAGAAGTGTGCTCTTCACGGATGAATCCCAGTTTCACCTGTACCAGGCAGATGGCTGACAGCGTGTATGGTGTCATGTGTGTGAGCGGTTTGCTGATGTCAACGTTGTGAACAGAGTGCTCAAATCAATTGTTTTTTTTCACATGCGTTGCGTATAACAGGTGTAGACCTTAACTTGAAATGTTTAACCAACAATGCAGTTCAAGAAATAGAGTTAAGAAAATATTGACCAAATAAACTAAAGATTATTATTTTTTAAATTAAAATAGTAACGCAATAAAATAACAATAACGCGGCTATACACAGGGGGTACCAGTACCAAGTCAATGTGCGGGGATAGAAGGTTAGTTGAGGTAATTTGTATATGTCGGTAGGGGTAAAGTGACTACAGTATGCATAGATAATAAACAGCGAGTAGCAGCAGTGTAAAAACAAAGGGGGTGGTCAATGTAAATAGTCTGGGTGGACATTTGATTAGTTGTTCAGCGGTATTATGGCTTGGCGGTAGAAGCTGTTAAGGAGCCTTTTGGTCCAAGACTTGGCGCTCTCGTACCGCTTGCCATGCAGTTGCAGAGAGAACAGTCTATGATTTGGGAGACTGGAGTCTTTGAAAATGTTTTGGTCCTTCCTATGACACTGCCTAGTATATAGGTCCTGGATGGCAGGAAGCTTGGCCCCAGTAACGTACACACTACCCATGTAGCGCCTTACGGTCAGGTGCCGAGCAGTTGTCATACCAGGTGGTGATGCCACCGGTCAGGATGCTCTCGATGGTGCAGCTGTAGAACTTTTTTAAGATCTGGGGACCCATGTTGGCATCTTTTCAGTCTCCTGAGGGGGAAAAGGTGTTGTCTTGCCCTCTTTACGACTGTCTTGGTGTATTTGGACCATGATAGTTCGTTGGTGATGTGGACACCAAGGTACTTGAACCTCTTGACTTGCTCCACTACAGCTCTGTCGATGTTAATGGGAGCGTGTTTGGCCCGCCTTTTCCTGTAGTCCACGATCAGCTCCTTTGTCTTGCTCACAGTGAGGGAGAGGTTGTTGTCCTGGCACCACACTGCCAGGTCTCTGACCTCCTCCCTATAGGCTGTCTCGTCGTTGTTGGTGATCAGGCCTACTGTACCACTGTTGTTGGTGATCAGAACTACCACAAACTTAATGATGGTGTTGGAGTTGTGTTTGGCCATGCAGTCGTGGGTGCACAGGGAATACAGGAGGGGACTAAGCACACATCCCGGAGGGGCCCAAGTGTTGAGGAACAGCGTGGCCGATGTGTTGTTGCCTACCCTACCACCTGGGGGCGGCCTGACTGGAAGTCCAGGATCCATTTTCAGGGGGAGGTGTTTAGTCCCAGGGTCCTTAGCTTAGCTGAGCTGAGCTGTAGTCAATGAACAGCATTTTCACATAGACGTTCCTTTTGTCCAGGTGGGAAAGTGCAGTGTGGAGTGCGATTGAGATTGTGTCATCTGTGGATCTGTTGGGGCGGTACGCAAATTGGAGTGGGTCTAGGGTTTCCGGGAAGATGGTGTTGATGTGAGCCATGACCAGCCTTTCAAAGCACTTCATGACTACCGACTTGAGTGCTACGGAGCAGTAGTCATTTAGGCAGGTTAACTTCGCTTTCTTGGGCACCACTCCATGGTGCCGGTGGGGTTATGGGAAGACATAAGCTACGGACAACGAACACAATCACATTTTATTGAAGGCAATTTGAATTCACAGAGATACCGTGACGAGATCCTGAGACCCATTGTCGTGCCATTCATCCGCCGCCATCGCCTCATGTTTCAGCATGATAATGCACTGCCCCATGTTGCAAGGATCTGTACACAATTCCTGGAACTGAAAATGTCCCAATTCTTCCATGACCTGCATATTCACCAGATATTTCACACATTGAGCATGTTTGGGATGCTCTGGATCGACGTGTACAACTGCATGTTCCAGTTCCCGCCAATATCAGGTAACTTCTCAAACCATTGAAGAGGAGTGGGCCAAAATTCCACAGGCCACAATCAAGAGTCTGATCAACTCTATGCAAAGAAGACTTGTCGCGCTGCACGAGGCAAATGGTGGTCACACCAGATACTGAATGGTTTTCTGGTCGACACCCCTACTTAAAATAAATAAATAAACTGTGACCAACATATGCATATCTGTATTCCCAGTCATGTGAAATCCATAAATTAGGGCCTAATTAATTTATTTCAATTGACTGATTTCCTTATATGGACTGTAACTCAGTAAAATCTTTGAAATTGCTGCATGTTGCTTTTATATTGTTGTTCAGTGTATTACACACACACACACACACACACACACACACACACACACACACACACACACACACACACACACACACACACACACACACACACACACACACACACACACACACACACACACACACACACACACACACACACACACACAGACTGTCATAAACTCTGATTACAAGTGAAGAGATCAGGTAAGATCTCAGGTATATTAGAACAATCGCATGTTGAGCGATGAGATAATAACTGATGTTATGACTTGGGTGTTTGCAGGGACATGAATGTGAGATGTGAACATTAAAAGATATCCAGTATTTGACAGGTATCACATTTCCCCTCAGGCTAGGAGAATCTTCATTCTGATGAGTCTGTCAGTCAAATAGACGTGCGTGTCGACACGCTGGCGCTGAACAGGAGCTGAAGACAGGAATCAGGAATAACTCTAAAGCAAGTCACAAATGGAATATTTGAATAGCTTGTGCAAAGAAAGACTGATAATGTACAAAGTACGATATGTTTAGTTTTGTGCTTATATGCTTTAATTTTTGATCTAATGCAAATTTAATGATACTTCCTTCCCTTAGATAACCATTAATGTCATGAAAAGGCATTAACTGTGTGCTTTATTCCTCATCAGCGATGAATTGAACACATTTCTCGTTTAGGATGCACTGAAGACTCTGTCAGATGAGCCTCGCTTTCTATGTGGAATTTCCAACCACCGTCGCTGATTCCAGGAGAGTGATTATCTACAGAGCGCCTCGATTGTACAAATTCCCTAAATGGATAATTCATAATCAGTCTGGATAAATTAGCCGTGAGTGAACTGTACTCTATAGTGTAGCGGAGGGACTGGATGCTGGACGACGCAGGCTTTTTAAATTCCTTGCTTTCAGCACCAAGTGTGAATGGCCTCTCTGTATGCATTTTTCACCCCAGCATATGCCATGTTCAGTATATGACATACGGTGATTTACTGCTCTCTTTCAGCTAAATAATTTACAGTGATATGGCTCTCTGGGCTTTTAATGGTTGTTGTATGGGACTGCATGCTTTTAAAATGTTCCACAGGGCTATAGGTGGAGATGAATAGGAGCGAGGCCCTCTGGCCTGATTAATAATCTACACTATACTTCACAGAAAACCCATGAAAAAGTACACAGGCCACAGAAGAGGCCTGAGAGAGAACGTGTGTGTGAGTTTGTGCGTGCACATCCATCCTAGATGTGTGTTCGCGTGTGTGTTATAATTGTACACTTTAATTCGTGCAGAGCTCCAAAGCTAACCAGCTTCGTCTGTGGCGTGTGCGGGATTTAAAAAAATAATAATATTTGATGCATGATTTACCTTCAGTGTTCACAAGGGAGACTCTTTATAAAATATGAATGTGCTGTTGTCACCAAATGTTTGTTTTTGTCAGTCTAAATGCCGGTTCAAAGAGAAATAGGATCAGTACTAGGCAGGAGTCCACTCTGTGGTCGGTAAACACGCTGCTATTATATTATTCATTACCAAGTCGTTTAAACTTCATTTCATGAATACTGCCAATCAAAAGGTATTGTTGTGCTGTGAAATATTATTCTGGGCTAATATTTATCATCTCTGGCGCGCCGTCAGATATAGAATACAGCCTTTAGAATAGGCATGATGTACTGCCGATTAATCAAAGGACTGTTGACTGTGTGGAGCACCTGTTGATATGCCCAGAGATGACAAGAAATGTCCCACCCATTCATCTGATGAATGCAGCTCCGCTTACCACAACTCATTCTCATTCCAAAGTTGATACATTTGAGTTCAATAGCTGAATGTCATTCGTTTACATGGTATTTGTTCTCTGTAGACGGCTCAAAGCAGTAGGAGTGAGAGGCGTCTGACTCCGGCCCCCGTCCAGGGAAACCAAGTCCCCTCTTGCTTCTCTTTCGATTGGCTCCTGGCTACATCCTCGTTCTAGGTGTCGACTGTAGCATTGTAGCTAACCCAACCCTTTTCCTAACCTTAACCTCATTCTCTTTACCTGCTATGTTAATTCAACCGACCTGCTGCGTTAATTATCCTAACCTGCTATGTTAATTCAACTAACCTGCTATGCTAATTATCCTAACCTGCTACGTTAATTACCCTAACCTGCTGAGCTAGTTCTCCTATACTGCTATTTTAATTTGCCTAACCTGCAATGTTAATTAGCCTAACCTGCTATGTTAATTTCCTAATCTGCTACGTTAGTTCACCTAACTTGCTACATTAATTATCCGAACCTGCTACGTTAGTTCTATTAATCTGCTATGTAAACAAACCTGGGGTGACAAAAAGGGTGCTTGGTTTCCCTGGTCGGTTCTTCCTTGGGCAGTTCTTCTCTGAAGTTTCCCTGGACGCGGGCCACAGCCAGACCTTTTTGGTAGGGGTTGCTTCTGCTTGCTTAGACCAGTTCTCTTACCAAAGATGTTCAAGCAAACGCTTCAGATTGAGTGTTTGCAGGTTTTTAGCCAGATTGTTGGAGACAATAAAATAATATTTTCTTGTTCTCCTAACCGTCATGGGAGAATAGATGTGACAGCTGAGAGCGAACGTGAGGTTGACGAGGAAGTTCGACGGCAGGATGCAAAATGGGGTTTGGAATCTGTGAACTTCAAAGCTGTAATCGTTAATTCTACCCCTCAGCTGTGTGATAGCTACAGAAACTCACGGTAAAGGGCTGTACTGTCAGTGTGTTGTCAGCGTTAGGCTTTCACATAAAGATAATTTAATTGAGGAAAGAAGCAACATCACGCACCATAAGGAAGCTGATAGGGTCCTGAATTTATTTTCAAGCATTTATTCAACTTTATATACAAGTTAGTAAGTAACCATTAAAATATTATTAAGACTGTATAGTGGTGCGTATAGTGGTGCAGGCTATGAAAGTCATCAACATCAATGAGTAATTCCGTTCCTGTTGTTTTGAAGTGCTATCAGTTATATTATTGATAGCAGTGACTACAAGGCAGAATACAGGCCAGTTTAAGCTTGAAGTGGAGGATGTGGGGATCTCTTGATCTAAGAAGAAATCCTGAGGTCTTTGGCTGCCCTGATAGAAACATGAACAGTGATCCGTCTCTCATGTTGTAACGTCCTTCATCAACATCCCAATATTGAGGAGCAATATACAAACTGATGCTTCGATCACACCGACAGGGTTTGCATTTTGGTACACCAGAAGTACATTTATTTCCAATGGAATGCTGCGTTTGCCTTGCAGCATTGCGTTGCAGAGGCAGTGTGTTCTGTGTGGTGCATGTGTTTGTCACACCCTGATCTGTTTCACCTCTCCTTGTGATTGACTCCACCCTCTACAGGTGTCGCTTATTTTCCCCAGTGTATTTATCCCTGTGTTTCCTGTCTCTCTGTGTCAGTTCGTCTTGTATGTTTCCAAGACAACCAGCGGTTTTCCCTTTCGCCTGCATTTTGCATTCTCCTTTTTTCTAGCCCTCCTGGTTTTGACCCTTCCCTGTTTCTGGACTCTGTACCTGCCTGCCTGACCATTCTGCCTGCCTTGACCACGAGCCTGTCTGCCACTCTGTACCTCTTGGACTCTGATCTGGTTTTGACCTTTTTGCCTGTCCATGACCATTCTCTTGCCTACCCCTTTGGATTAATAAACATTGTAAGACTCCAACCATCTGCCTCCTGTGTCTGCATTTGGGTCTTGCCCTGTGCCTTGATAATGTTGGATTTATCAAACGTGTGTGTCAAACTCTATGCGTAGACAGCTTGACAGAAATGGTAGCAGAAGGTGAATGTTGAACTTTTGCTGCACACATATCCATATGATGCTGTGTACCATTTAGGGCAAAGACGCGGTAGGTGTGGTCGAGGCGTAAGGTATATAATTGCAGCATGAAGACATTGCAGTGTGTCTCTATCCCTTATATGAGCAGAATAATCATACAAATATGAAGTCCAGATGAAAGCACATCTAATGTGACCATAATCTAATTTGTGTTCTGCCTCGAAAAGTCGGCCCGGATTTCTCTCCTTGACACTTCATCTTGTTTCGTTTTCCCTAACTTATTAATTCTACATGCGAGGCCAGTTCACACATTCTGCTCTCCTAACACCATTAGGCTGCGCCTGTCATATAATAATAATATATGCCTGTCTTGTTTTAATAAGCACACAGTGGAAGGTTCTCTGACTATTCCACACCAGTCATTTGTCTTTGCTTCAATGAAGTTGTAGAGATATGTTTTTGTGTGTGTGTAGTATTTTTGATATCCACGTGATAACTGTTCGCAACCACTACCTGTTCTTCACAAAGGCCTATCAGAGGGGTCTTGTCTACCACATATTTCTTCACAGATCTCTTTTTATATTTGGTGTGTTAATTGATATTTCCCCCTAACCACTGTCTATTCAGCTACACATGTTCCTAATGAGAACTCCAACCGTGGTCGAGCCTTACTACTATAGATCCAATTTCCATACATTGGAAGCTTTAAAGGCTCTTCAGAGGAAAACCTGGCTTTTCTCCACAGCAGTGTATAGTTTTCATATCACATGCTTAGTGGTGCTTCCTAAGGCTATATTTACCCAGGCTAACTGTATCCCCTTTCATTGAAACTCAAGCCAATGAGGGATTTTTAAAATTCGAATAAGAGTGCCATTTACAAGCGGTCTTGCTAGGGTGCTGGACCAGGAACCACTAACAGAGAACTTGTTAATAACACACAAACCACCACACACTCCTAGGCTAGACCAGTATGTTCTGATAGCAAATGCTGGACCATGTCTGCCCACACAAAAAAATACTTTTGTTTACTATAGAATACTACAGTACTTACTATAGAATTATGTAGTAAACTGTAGTAAATTGTAGAATCATATACTTCACACTGTAGTATCCCGCAATCGTGTAGTGCTTGCAATAATATTACTGTAGAATACTATACTCCACATTGTACTATCCCTTGATTGATTTTATTGGACTATTTAAAAACACAATTAAACAACGTCTATACAATGCATTTAGAAATTTGCCGAGAATTACACAAAACAAGTGTAAAATGTATTTCCATTGTGGTCCTAGTTCAAACATGTTATACATTTATAGCTAACCCACATGAAAAAATACTATATTTTACTATGGTCTAAATACTGTAGTATTACTATATTTATATACTATAGCATTCAATGTGTGTTTTTTACTGACTTTAATGTAGTATTCACTGTAGTGATTTTGTTGACTTTACCGTGGTATTAACTGTATTGTTCTTGTGGACTTTACTATAGTTTATTGTAGTATTTACTGTAGTGTTTTTACAGACATGACTCTGGTATACTATAGTATTCACTGTAGTGTTCTTGTGGACTTTACTGTAGTATACTGTAGTATTTACTGTAGTGTTTTTACGGACATGACTGTGGTATACTGTAGTACTCAATGTATTGTTTTTGCGGACATCTCAGACAATCGTAAATACTTAGGACTTCAAATCACATATCATATAATTCATTTCAAATACCTAGTATATTTATGATTATCTGAGTAGAGCAAGCCACTATCTGGGTATGTCTTATTGGTTGTCTGATGATTGTTGATTATTTATACTGGTAAAGCCAAAAGGAACTACCAGATGGTTTTTAATCTTTGTACAGAATTCCCTACTTGCTAACGTGGATGCGGGGGAGGGTATTTCTGGCAGGTGTGCCCTCTACCAATCTCTATGGTCAAGTGAGGATAGAGAGCACTCGAGGCAGGTGTGTCCTCTATATAACTCTATGGCAAGGTATTTATACGGGCAGGTTGGAGAGTGCCTCCTTTCAATATGGATCCTTCACCCAGACAAAGCTGAGTAGTTGAGCACAACAAAAAACTCTCACAAACAACAATCCGTATGCATAATTGAAATGTGGAGCTTTTATCTTATAAAAGAGGATAAGAGAACTCCCTCACCATTGTTTTGTATAGTTTATATCGGCTGCTAATAGCTGTGAAATGCTAATGGCTCAGTCAAATAGATTCAAAATGGCTGTTTATCTGTTGTCTTTGGTACTTGTAGTGTTAATGGACACCCTAATAATTTTTGCACTTTTTGTGCATTGCTTTATGCTAACTAGGCCAGCTCTATGGCTATCCTTGCTACTTTTGTTGGCTTTATTGTTTGTTTGCTTGCCATGTTATGCTATGTAGCCATCGATAAATAAGCCTGCTTTGGCCTACCATGCCGCATGCTATTTCACCCCCTTTCTGGCCATTCATTGTTAACTACTGCTATATTTATGCATAGTTTCACCAATTTCTTCTTATTGCATTTGTATATTGCCATGGATTACTGCCATTAACAGCCAATTATGTATGTACCCTACTGTTCAAAAGTTTGGGGTCACTTAGAAATGTCCTTGTTTTTGAAAGAAAAGCACACTTTTTGTCCATTAAAATAACATATAATTGATCATAAATACAGTACAGACCATGTTAACGTTGTGAATGACTATTGTAGTGGGAAACAACAGATTTTTAATGGAATATCTACATAGGCGTAGAGAGTCCCATTAGGAACCATCACTCCTGTGTTCCAATGGCACGTTGTTAAAAGGCTAATTGATCATTACAAAACCCTTTTGCAATTATGTTAGCACAGCTGAACACTGCTGAAGGCCAGCATCCTGGAGTCGCATCTTCACTGTTGACGTTGAGACGGGTGTTTTGCGGGTACTATTTAATGAAGCTGCCAGTTGAGGACTTGTGAGGCGTCTGCTTCTCAAACTACACACTCTAATATACTTGTCCTCTTGCTCAGTTGTGCACAAGGACATTTCTAAGTGACCCCAAACCTTTGAACGGTACTGTATGCTCTATGCTGTTATTGCCTGTTATTTGCAACTTTGTCTTTTAGATAATCCATACTCCATACAAAGCCAAACCGGTTTCAATTCAAAACATGTCCCATCAACAACTGTCAATCGTTCTCTGCCATGTATTTCATTACCTGAATCTATAAAGACTCTTAAACTGAACTGCTCTTTAACTGGAGTCCCACAGTAGATGGGCATCACCATAACCCTCACCTAAACTTCAATCAGTTACAATCTTTATAAAAGCACCCATTGGTCATGTTCAGGTGAGTGTTGTACCTTGCGTGTGGGCTGTACGGCATTGGTGTATCTGCTTTATTTCTGTGAGCAACCATTTTGTGACCATCCTGTCTTGAAGAAATGTTTGGGGTGTGGATGATTGTTCTGAATGGTATGTGGTGAGTTTGACCATCAGTGAGTTTATTCATGTGTGCCAGTATTCAAGATGTTCATTGTGTAAAGCCAATGCAATAATGTCCTTTTGTTTTCATTTGGTTTGTTTGGAGAGGATATCCCTACCGGCCAAACCCTCCCTAACCCGGACGACGCTATGCCAATTGTGCATCGCCCCACGGACCTCCCGGTTGCGGCCGGCTGCGACAGAGCCTGGGCTCAAACCCAGCCCAGCCCAGCCTGGGCGCGAACCCAGAGACTCTGGTGGCGCAGCTTGCACTGCGATGCAGTGCCCTAGACCACTGCGCCACCCGGGAGGTGGCGCAGTGGTCCATTAGACCATCCATTTACTATAGTATTTTTTTCATGTGGGTGTTGTAAATCAGTTTTACCACATTTTTACCAGCATGTCACATGTGCAACCAGGGACAAGAAAATCCTAGACCAAATTTACTCCACGCACAGAGATGCATACAAAGTTCTCCCCCGCCCTCCATTTAGCAATTCTGACCATAATTCTATCCTCCAGATTCCTGCTTACACACAAAAACTAAAGCAGGAAGTACCAGTGACTCGCTCAATACGGAAGTGGACAGATGACGTGGATGCTACACTACAGGACGGTTTTGCTAGCACAGACTGGAATATGTTCCGGGATTCATCCAATGGCATTGACGAATACACCACCTCAGTCATCGGCTTCATCAATAAGTGCATCGATGATGTCATTCCCACAGTGACTGTACGTACATATCCCAAAAAAGAAGCCATGGATTACAGGCAACATCCGCATCGAGCTAAAGGCTAGAGCTGCCGCTTTCAAGGAGCAGAAGACTAATCCGGATGCTTATAAGAAATCCCGCTATGCCCTCAGACGAACCATCAAACAAGCAAAGCGTCAATACAGGATTAAGATTGAATCCTACTACACCGGCTCTGATGCTCATTGGATATGGCAGGGCTTGAAAACAATTACGGACTACAAAGGGAAACCCAGACGCGAGCTGCCCAGTGATGCGAACCTACCAGACGAGCTAAATACCTTTCATGCTCGCTTTGAGGCAAGCAACACTGAAGCATGCATGAGAGCACCAGCTGTTCTGAATGACTGTGTGATAACGCTCTCAGTAGCCAATGTGAACAAAACCTTTAAACAGGTCAACATTCACAAAGCCGCGGAGCCAGATGGATTGCCAGGAAGTGTACTCAAAGCATGTGCAGACCAACTGTCAAGTGTCTTCACTGACATTTTCAACCGCTCCCTGACCTAGTCTGTAATACCTACATGTTTCAAGCAGACCACCATAGTCCCTGTGCCCAAGAAAGCGAAAGGTAACCTGCCTAAATTATTACCGCCCTGTGGCACACACATTGGTAGCCATGAAGTGCTTTGAAAGGCTGGTCATGGCTCACATCAACAGCATCCTCCCGGACACCCTAGACCCACTCCAATTCACATACCGCCCCAACAGAAACACAGATCTCAATCGAAATCCACACTGCCCTTTCTTACCTGGACAAAAGGAACACCTATGTGAGAATGCTGTTCATTGACTATAGCTCAGTGTTCTTCACCACAGTGCCCACAAAGCTCATCACTAAGCTAAGGACTCTGGGACTAAACACCTCTCTTTGCAACTGGATCCTGGACTTCCTGACGGGCCACCTAAAGGTGGTAAGAGTAGGCAATAACACAATAATTGTCACGTTCCTGACCTGTTTTCTGTTGTTTTTGTATGCGTTTAGTTGGTCAGGGCGTGAGTTGGGGTGGGCATTCTATGTTATGTGTTTCTATGTTGGGTTAAATGTGTTGCCTGATATGGTTCTCAATTAGAGGCAGGTGTTTGACGATTCCTCTGATTGAGAACCATATTAAGGTAGGCTGTTCTCACTGTTTGTTTGTGGGTGATTGTTCCTGTGTCTGTGTCTGTTGCACCACACGGGACTGTTTCGTTTGTTCGTTCGTTTGGCTAGTCTTACCTGTTCGTGCGTTCTTCGTGTTTATGTAAGTTCTCAAGTTCAGGTCTGTCTACGTCGTTTTGTTGTTTTGTAATTTTCCAAGTGTTTTTCGTGTTCGTCTTGTCTTCAATAAATATCAATTATGTCTGCATACATCGCTGCTTTTTGGTCCAACCCTTACTCCTCCTCCTCATCCGAGGAGGAGGCATTAGACAGCCGTTACAATAATGCCACGTTGATCCTTAACAAATATTAAGTTCTGCTTTTCTGATGTATCAAATACTTATGTCATGCAATAAAATGCAAATTACTTACTTAAAAATCATACAATGTGATTTTCTGGATTTTTGTTTTAGATTCAGTCTCTCACAGTTGAAGTGTACCTATGATAAAAACTACAGACCTCTACATGCTTTGTAAGTAGGAAAACCTGCAAAATCGGCAGTGTATCAAATACTCGTTCTCCCCACTGTACAGATTACCTCAACTAGCCTGTACCCCCGCACACTGACTCGGTACCCCCTGTATATAGCCTCGTTATTCTTATTCTTATTGTGTTACTTTTTATTATTGCTTTTTATTTTAGTCTACTTGGTAAATATTTTCTTCTTCTTGAACTGCACTGTTGGTTAAGGGCTTGTAAATCAGCATTTCATGGTAAAGTCTACACTTGTTGTATTCGGTGCATGTGACAAATAAAGTTTGATTTGATTTGTATGCCTGGATAGGTCAAATAGAAATACTCAACACTATATAGATCATATACTTAGAGCTGGTGTGAGATGTGGAGAGGAGGAAAAGGAAAAACAGGTATAGCCTTGATATTTTAGACAGTTGTTGACAGTGGGTTCTACACTGAGCTGTCCTGTCTCAGGATGGTAAGTTGGTGGTTGAAGATATAGCTCTAGTGGTGTGGGGGCTGTGCATTGGTAAAGTGGGTGGGGTTATATCCTGCCTGTTTGGCCCTGTCCGGGGGTATCTTTGGACGGGGCCATAGTGTCTCCCGACCCCTCCTGTCTCATTCTCCAGTATTTATGCTGCAATAGTTTGTGTCGGGGGGCTAGGGTCAGTCTGTTATATCTGGAGTATTTCTCCTGTCTTATCCGGTGTCCTGTGTGAATTTAAGTATGCTCTCTCTAATTCTCTCTCTTTCTCTCTTTCTTTCTTTCTCTCTCTCGGAGGACCTGAGCCCTAGGACCATGTCTCAGGACTACCTGGCCTGATGACTCCTTGCTGTCCTCAGTCCACCTGGTCGTGCTGCTGCTCCAGTTTCAACTGTTCTGCCTGCGGCTATGGAGCCCTGACCTGTTCACCGGACGTGCTACCTGTCCCAGAACTGCTGTTTTCAACTCTCTAGAGACATCAGGAGCGGTAGAGATACTCTGAATGATCTGCTATGAAAAGCCAACTGACATTTTCTCCTGAGGTACTGACCTGTTGCACCCTCTACAACCACTGTGATTATTATTATTTGACCCTGCTGGTCATCTATGAACATTTGAACATCTTGGCCGTGTTCTGTTATAATCTCCACTCAGCACAGCCAGAAGAGGGCTGGCCACCCCTCATAGCCTGGTTCCTCTCTAGGTTTCTTCCTAGGTTCTGGCCTTTCTCTGCAGTTTTTCCTAGCCACCGTGCTTCTACACCTGAATTGCTTGCTGTTTGGGGTTTTAGGCTGGGTTTCTCTACAGCACTTTGTGACATCAGCTGATGTAAGAAGGGCTTTATAAATACATTTGATTTGATTTGATAATGTCTCCTGTATGAAACTCAGTCTGTAGCCTACCTACAGTAAACAGGGTTCACCTAACCAGCCAAACTGGTTCAGCCCTCAGCCATGATTTTAAAGAGCTCCTAACGCTCATATCCCATTTCAGCTGCTCCACCCAACACCCTGTTTACAGAAACATACAAACCCTCATCTCCTTTATTGCTTTTTCTGATACCTTGTCTGCATCCCAATTAGCACCATATTCCCTATGTAGTCTATGGGCCCTTGTCAAAAGTAGTGACTATCAATGTAATAGGGTGCTATTTGGGATTCATGTTCTTTCTCCATCTATTCACCAGTATGTTGAGAAATTGTTTCTTTTATGTTCAGGAGGCTGAGGCGAGCACTTACAATACAAGCAATATAATTTACATGTCTTTGTGTTCATTTCTACCTATTACCTATACACATGAAAAATACCACTAAACTCAAACTTGAAACACCTTTGGAGTTGAAGCCATTGGCTTGAAATCATCCCATTAAAGCTTGCTTTATTGTTTACCCAATGTAAAACATCCTACATGGTAAGAATTTACCTACAGTCTGCGTAGTTATGGTTCTGCTTGTATAAAGTGACAGAGCCAGTTGATGTATGACCTTAATCAAATGCAAATCTAAGTGGTACAAAACGCTGCTGCTATTTTCTCTACTTTGTAATATGTAAAACCCTCTCTGCTGTTATCTGAAGACAATCCCATCTCTCCTCTGTCACCGACAGGTCACCATAAAAAACACAACCTCTGACAGCTCAACTATGCCTCCCATGATTACATTTCCCTGTGTCGTCGTATTAGTGGCTGTAGCCAACGGCTGTAATACAGGGTTAATAGTATGCAAACCAAGGTAATGCAATAGAAGTTCGTTCCACCATGTGAGTATGTCAGAGAATAAGATATCGCAGAGAGGTTTGACATTTTACTTTTTCTGTTTAACCTCAGGCTCATTCACATACTGTAGTATGTTGTCGCAAATCAAATATTGCATTGCCACTGTTATCATTAATTTCTCGGTGAGTGTGTGTGCATGTGTCTGTGTGAATGTGTGCGTGCGTGTGCCTGTGTGTGGGAGTGTGTTTGGGATACCCTTCTGTACAATACCACAGCTGTCCTTGACCCCTTTCCTGAGTTGCCTGTCTGTCCACTTACTCACTCATACGTTATGAACACGTTACTTGGAAGACCTTTATCTCCACGGAGCCCTGTGAAGCTGTACGCAGGCAGAAAAAACGTGGGGTTGTAACACAGAGTGGCTCCATTTGGAGGAGTCTCTCCTCATGTAATTGCCCTCCGTTTCAAAAAAGGGATTAAAAGGATTTATTGAAAATCAGATCTCAGGTTATGGGCCCTGGTTGACAGCGACAGAAAAATCTAAAATTTACTGTCTGCTTTTACTGCCAGATTTCAGGAATAATTGTTGCGGGACATGATGGTAAGTTAGCCGTTATAAACCTGTCCCCTATATAAATGACCTAATCAGGAGATCCCAGCGGTTATATGAATTGAAGCACTCATTCGTCTTCAAGGGCCTGTGTGTGCATATAAACCCACAACGACCAGCATATACTTCACGGTGGAAAGGGTGCCCCCGCTGTTTACAGAGTTAGAGGGAAATTGATGACTTTTTGCATGCTCAATCAACTGTGAAATGTCCATTTAATCATCGGTAAAACCCCCCCTGGTTTATTTGTGCGGCAGCAAGGATTTACATTACCAAACATCCCCTGTATTAATCATGACTTCATCACTCAGGCCCACCGACTGACAGGCTGCATAAACCACCTCACTGTCCTGTACTACCGCCCTCTGTGTGTGTGTGTGTGTGTGTGTGTGTGTGTGTGTGTGTGTGTGTGTGTGTGTGTGTGTGTGTGTGTGTGTGTGTGTGTGTGTGTGTGTGTGTGTGTGTGTGTGTGTGTGTGTGTGTGTGTGTGTGTGTGTGTGTGTGTGTGTGTGTGTGCTACTAAAGTAGGTAGGGAAAAACCTGGACTTGGATTCACTCACCCCTCACTCTGTCCAGTAGAAATATTGAGTTATAGTGACACAGATTGCATTTTTCTGCTCTGAGGGCCTGAGGGGTTGTAAAATAGACTTTCCTCTAAGGAGAGGCACAATATAACTCACTCACATGGACCTTGACTTTCAAAAAGGAAAATAAAAGATTGATATTTTTAAAAGGAAACAAAGACGAGAATAAACATGAAAGTATAAATGTCACAACAAAGATTCCATTACATTCAAGACAGTTTCTCTGTAAATGATGATAGCCTATGTATGCTTTTGTACTGTATCCTCAAATAAATGGGTTTGAATGTCAAAATAGTGTGACAAAAGGTAATGATTTGACACCTGAGTTTTGTTAACTCCTTACGCACAAATATCCTAGCTGTCCCGCAACAACGAGATTTGTGAGTGATAAGCACCTTGCACATACAGTCCCCCACTTCACTCTATCTAGTTTAGCATATATCATAGTTTGAAGCACACTTTACCATCAACAATGAATCCTTCATCTAAGACTGAAGTGTAACTTTAATACTCTGCATGAGGAGCATGTTACATTTGCCACTTTAAAAAAGATGAATGGGTCAGGCGGCCATTTACATTCTCATACATTTTTATGACTGGCCCATGAAGTGATGTATTACTAACAAGATAAATGATGGGCATGAAGCCTTGGCAGCTCTGACTTTAAACAATCTTTCATTGGATGACACTCTCTTTTACTTTTACAATGACACACTGTCTGTCTGTCTGTCTGTCTGTCTGTCTGTCTGTCTGTCTGTCTTTACAGCCTTGAACTTAAACACTTAAAAGTATGCACACACACGCTCGGACGCACACATGCATGCAGGTACAACCGAAGCACAGACATACACAACACACACACATGAAAGGGAGCCCCCCTTCAGGTGGAGAAGAACATAGGTATTTGGTTGTGTGGCGGCATCACTCAACACCCGACTAGACCCTTTACGATTACCACAAAGAATTTCACATATTTCTCATAACACGTGTGTGTGATGGGATACAGCTTCAGGGCTCTATTCAATCCGCATTGCGGAAATTCAGCGTTACAAACATGATTAACCTAACGTAGCGGGCGTAAAAGAAACGCCTGAAACTAGATCCCCTACATACTGTTCTTGACGAGAAGCCATTTTTCTTTGGGGGCGGGGGGTTCAGCACCAGGAAAAGGGGCAGCACCAGGATAAGGGGCAGATCCTGGCTGGATGACGGCTCATGGCTGGCTGACGGATCTGGCTGCTCATGGCTAGCTGACGGATCCGGCTTCTCATGGCTGGCTGACGGATCTGGACGCTCATGGCTGGCTGACGGATCTGGACGCTCATGGCTGGCTGACGGATCTGGACGCTCATGGCTGGCTGACGGCTCTGGCAGATCCTGTCTGGTTGGCGGCTCTGGCAGATCCTGTCTGGTTGGCGGCTCTGGCAGATCCTGTCTGGTTGGCGGCTCTGGCAGATCCTGTCTGGTTGGCGGCTCTGGCAGATCCTGTCTGGTTGGCGGCTCTGGCAGATCCTGACTGACGAATGGCTCTAGCGGCTCCTGACTGACTAACGGCTCTGACGGCTCGGGACAGACGGGCGGCTCTAATGGCTCTGGACAGACGGATGGCTCAGACGGCACTGGGCAGACGGATGGCTCAGACGGCGCTGGGGAGACGGATGGCTCAGACTACGCTGGGGAGACGGATGGCTCAGACGGCGCTGGGGAGACGGATGGCTCTGGCCGGAAGAGGCGCACTGTAGGCCTGGTGCGTGGTGCCGGAACTGGAGGCACCGGGCTAAAGGCACGCACTTTCAGGCTAGTGCGAGGAGAAGGAACAGGGCATACTGGACCCTGGGGACGCACATTAGGCCTAGTGCGTGTGGCCGGAACTGGTGGTACCGGACTGGGGACACGCATCTCAGGGCTAGTGCGGGGAGCAGCAACAGGATGCACAGGACTCTGGAGACGCACAGGAGGCTTAGTGCGTGGTGCCGGAATTGGTGGTACCGGGCTGGAGACACGCACCATAGGACGAGTGCGTGGAGGAGGAACAGGGCTCTGGAGACACACTGGAAGCCTGTTACGTGGTGTAGGCACTGGTGGAACTGAACTGGGGCGGGGAGGTGGCGCCGGAAATACCGGACCGTGCAGGCATACTGGTTCCCTTGAACACCGAGCCTGCCCAACCTTACCTGGTTGAATGCTCCCCGTCGCCCGACCAGTGCGGGGAGGTGGAATAACCCGCACCGGGCTATGTAGGCGAACCGGGGACACCATGCGTAAGGCTGGTGCCATGTATACCGGCCCGAGGAGACGCACTGGAGACCAGACGCGTTGAGCCGGCATCATGGCACCTGGCTCAATGCCCAATCTAGCCCTACCAGTGCGGGGAGGTGGAATAACCCGCACCGGGCTATGAACATGTACAGGAGACACCGTGCGCTCTACTGCGTAACACGGTGTCCGCCCGTACTCCCGCTCTCCACGGTTAGCCTGGGAAGTGGGCGCAGGTCTCCTACCTGCCCTCGGCCCACCCACCTCCTAGCCCCCCCCCCAAGAAATTTTTGGGTAGTACTCGCGGGTCTCCAGCCTTGCCTCCGTGCTGCCTCCTCATATCGCCTCCTCTCGGCTTTCGCTGCCTCCAGCTCTTTACGAGGGAGGCGATATTCTCCCGGTTGTGCCCAAGGTCCCTTACCATCTAAAATCTCCTCCCATGTCCATGAATCCTTAATGCCTTGATCCTGTTGCCGCTGGTCATGTTGCTTGGTCGTAGATTGGTGGGTCATTCTGTCACGATCGTGTTGACATGAATGAGAAGACCAAGGCGCAACATGACTTGAATACATCTTCTTTAATTATAACGACGAAGATGAACACGTAACACTTATACACACTAACAAAAAACAACAAACGATCGTGAAACTTAAAACGCAAGTGCGCACACACACACACTACTTACGTTCGACATATACATATACAATGACCCACAAACAGCTAAAGCCTATGATCGCCTTAAATATGGTTCCCAATTAGAGACAACAGAAACCAGCTGTCTCGAATTGAGAACCCATTCAGGCAACCATAGACTTTCCTAGAAAACTCCACACAACATAGACACAGCTAGATACATACACTCAACACAAACCCATACACTACCACCAACACCCCCTCTACCATATAATATCCCAAACACACACATACCCCATGTCACACCCTGACCTAACTAAAATAATAAAGAAAACAAATAATACTAAGGCCAGGGCGTGACACATTTCCCCTGAAAACTGGAACATCCGGTTGTTGGGGACTCGGCAGAGGCTGCAACGTGATTGAAATTTCCTGTTCCTGCGTTAGCAGAGACTGCTTTTACTGCTTAATTCATTCCCTTTCATCTATGAAAATAAGCTGATACTGGACTTTATTATCTACAATTTATTTCAGATTTTTTAATCTTAGATAAATGTATTTTACATTATAGCATTTTTATTCCAAGAAAAAACGAAAATGCGTTTTACAGTAGCCTACTGCATGTATTGCCTATATAACAGTACAACTTTACGTCGTCCCCTCGCCCCGACACGGGCGCGAACCAGGGACCCTCTGCACACATCAACAACGGTCACCCACGAAGCATCGTTACCCATCGCTCCACAAAAGCCGCGGCCCTTGCAGAGCAAGGGGCAACCCTACTTAAAGTCTCAGAGCAAGTGACGTAACTGATTGAAATGCTACTAGCGCGTACCCGCTAACTAGCTAGCCATTTCACATCCGTTACACTCACCCCCCTTTTAACCTCCTCCTTTTCCGCAGCAACCAGTGATCCGGGTCAACAGCATCAATGTAACAGTATAACTTTAAACCGTCCCCTCGCCCCGACACAGGCGCGAACCAGGGACCCTCTGCACACATCAACAACGGTCACCCACGAAGCATCGTTACCCATCGCTCCACAAAAGCCACGGCCCTTGCAGAGCAAGGGGCAACCCTACTTAAAGTCTCAGAGCAAGTGACGTAACTGATTGAAATGCTACTAGCGCGTACCCGCTAACTAGCTAGCCATTTCACATCCGTTACACCTACCTAAAACATCTGTTAATACATTTGAAGTCCTTCAAAATATACTGAACAGAAACATAAACACAACATAAAGATCGCAGAAATGTTCCATACGCACAAAAATCTTATTTCACTCAAATTCTATGCACAAATTTGTTTACGCCCCTGTTAGTGAGAATTTCTCCTTCGTCAAGATAATCCACCCACCTGACAGGTTTGGCATTTCAAGAAGCTGATTAAACAGCATGATCTTTACACAAGTGCACCTTCTGCTGGGGATAATAAAAGGCCACTCTAAAATGTGCAGTTTTGTCAGTAGTATCAGAGTGAAATTGGAACTGGAGAGAAGGGAGACAATTGTATTAATCTCCTCAAATTGTGCTCTGCTCCTCGCTCCATGCTCGCCCACTTGCATGCTCTGGCATTCAAAAGTAGCCCTGCTTTAAGGCTATTAAAGAACTGTCAATGAATAATTATATAAATGGATGGAATCAGTGAATGAATGGCGGCAGCAACCATTACACTGTCTGACAAGCATAACAAATTAGACTAAATTGTTCAAACAAGATACTAAGTCATTCAAACAAGATAATTCCAAGAGTCTAATTTATTTGTATTAATTTCTTTCTTTGGCTTCAGGGCTTCAGCGATATAGATTGAATAGAGCCCTTACTCAACATGCAAAGTGCACAGACATGTTTTGTTCTCTACCTAGCACAGAAAGACATTTAGCTGTAATGTTGTGATGTGATGTTAGCTGGTGAGGCAGTAGCCTGAAAGGCAGCTGAAAGCTTCACTTTGCAGTTGCCAGTTCCCTTCAAGGATTTCTGGAGAATGATACATGTATGTGTACATTTTGGAGCGGCTTTCCAGCAAGGAAGAAACGTAGCTGGGTCGCAGGAAGAAATCCTTGGTAATAGTGATGGAGGAGGGTGGATGGAGCTGTCTGAAGTATTGGAGTGATGGAGGAAGATGTCTCTCTCTCTCCCTCCTTTTTTCTCTCTCTCTTTCTCTGTCTTCCTCCCTCTCCTCTCTCTCCCTCTCTCTCTCTTGATAGATTTACAACTTGCGTTGGTTGGCTGTAACGACGGGAAAATTCGAGCAGATTAATCAGTCTCTGACAGACAGTCATGTGGACAGACACTTTTACCCACCTAGACCGCAGATTAAAAATGTGCAAGTCAGTGTGCAAGTCAATGTGCACGTTAGTGTGCACGTCAGGACTGAGTGGATGGATACTCCTGCAGGCCTCAGTAGTAATTTACCAATGGCCTTGGCCCATTTGGTAACAGGTGAGCGAGGGGCGTTAAACACTCCGCATTATGTATAACCTGTTCCAGGTAAAATACTATTTTATTATACGGCCCACTCCACTTTTACAGTTGAAATATTTGCAACTTTTGATTGAACTGCTGAACATGAGTCGACCCTCTGGAGAGGGTACCTCTAGAATGACCCCATCCTGGCATCAGTCTGTTTAATGGGCCTAACTAGGCTGTGGTTAGTTAGATGATTGACTCAATGGTTTAGCAACGACCCATGCAGTCAGACAAAACATTACCCACCAGTTGCGTAGGCAGAAATCCATTGATGGCAGGGCCAATTTGGGCACTCAAATAAGCTTTAAATGATCATAAAAGCATAGCCAGCCCTATACCCTCCCAAGTGGTGCAGCGGTCCAAGGCACTGCATCTCAGTGCTAGAGGCGTCACTACAGACACCCTGGTTCGAATCCGGGCTATATCACATCTGGCCGTGATTGGGAGTCCCATAGGGCGGCGCACAATTGGCACAGTGTCGTCCGGGTTTGGCCGGGGTAGACCGTCATTGTAAATAAGAATTTGTTCTTAATTTTAACTGACTTGCCTAGTTAAATTAATTAGCTGTGTTTCTATCACACACAACATCTAACATTGAATTTCGCATTACAGACCAAATAGTCTTGCAGGTCTATGTACATTAACTCCATGACACTTGCATTTAACATGCAACTCACATAGACCTACACATAATAAACAATAGGCATGTCATTAATAGACTATGTGACTAGAACATATTGCCCTGATATAACAGTAATAATCACAATAGGCATATCATTAATAGACTATGTGACTAGAACATATTGCCCTGATATAACAGTAATAATCATAATAGGTGTCACGATCGTGTGGTGGATTGATGGACCAAAACGCAGCTTTTGGAAAGTAAGCCATCTTCTTTTATTTTAAAAGATGACGAAAAATAAACACGACACGAAACACTTTAACAAAACGAACAAAACAACAAACGACCGTGAAGCTAAATAACGTTGTGCACTTACACACACAGGCTACAAACGTTCTGACATAGACAATTACTCACAACCAATGAGAGCCTATGGCTACCCTAAATAAGGCTCCCAATCAGAGACAACCGAAATCAGCTGTCTCTAATTGGGAACTCATTCAGGTAACCATAGACTCTCCTAGATAACTAAACATACATAGACAACGCTAGACATCTGAACTCAACACAAACCCATATACTATACCCAACAACCCCTTTACCATAAAAACACCCAAAACCAACAAAACACAAACATTCCCCATGTCACACCCTGACCTAACTAAAATAATAAAGAAAACAAAGAATACTAAGGCCAGGGCGTGACAATAGGCATATCATTAATAGACTATGTGACTAGAACATATTGCCCTGATATAACAGTAATAATCACAATAGGCATATCATTAATAGACTATGTGACTAGAACATATTGCCCTGATATAACAGTAATAATCACAATAGGCATATCATTAATAGACTATGTGACTAGAACATATTGCCCTGATATAACAGTAATAATCACAATAGGCATATCATTAATAGACTATGTGACTAGAACATATTGCCCTGATATAACAGTAATAATCACAATAGGCATATCATTAATAGACTATGTGACTAGAACATATTGCCCTGATATAACAGTAATAATCACAATAGGCATGTCATTAATAGACTATGTGACTAGACCATATTGGAGGGACAGAGTGCGAGTGGAAGAAGCGTGGTTCATGATTTCTGAAAGTGTTGAATAAAAACAGTGTTGTAGAACTGATCATTGTCTCTGAATGTACTGAATCTGTCTTTAAGGCCCTCGATTAGATCAATGCAATCAGTGATTGATATAGAGGGGGGCTGGATGCCCTACATGGCAAATCACGGATATCAAATAACGCCAGGGTAGTGAGTGTGACTCCCAGTACCATCCATCCATAAAAAGTATTTACGTATGACTGTGAGTTGCTTTGGATAAAAGCGTCTGCTAAATGGCATATGTTACTATATATATTATATTATAGTTTGTTTTTCAGGTGAATAATCAAGCATAATTCCAGTTCATTACCTAAGCCTAAGTACAGCACTGGATTTGATGTAAGACCTACTTGAGTGTCCTGAAAGGCATCTGCCAAATAAAATGTATTATTACTATTCATATTTATTATTGTCAATATATCAATGTAGTTTTACCACCCCCTCCCTACTGCTTGCTATGAATTAATCTAATGGTGTATGCATGTTCAGGCCAGTGTTTGAGTTGGCCTGAAAAAACGTAGGTGCAGGAACTCATTTTGAGTGCCTGTACTGTTTATATTTAGTAGGTGCAGGAACTCAAGCAGAAGAACATTTGAGGTGCAGTCAAGTACTGTGCTTAGGTAAAAAGACAAATAATGTCCCGTTTGGATCACTGAGAACTAGAGCATTGGGTGCCCGTACCTACGTCCCTGTTACCATTGTTTTTGTGTTTGTGAGCTTTCTTTAAGAAGCGATGAAGTCATCTTTTTTATCAGGTGTCCGAGAGTGGCGGGGGGTGAGGCGGGGGGGAAACAGGAAATAGAACAGAGGGCCATTGTTTAGGTATCCAGGATGAGGCCTGTAATTAACACCCCGTTTCCAGACAGGAGATTAAAGGTAGGGAGAGAGAGAGGGAGTGGGGGAGAGAGAGAAGCCAGCAGAACAGCCCACCTCAGTCCCCTACCAAAGTCTTGACACCACAGCAGAACACCCCAGACACTGACCATAGCCTCGATATCACTGCAGGACAGACAAATGAAGAACCCCAAGCCCAGGGGATCCCACCCCCTCTGAGCACCCCCTATCAGCCACCATGATAGCCCTCCTGACAACCCCCCCAAACTCACTGAGGACATACACAAGCCATAGATTCTACTCCTTATGGACTCAAACGGGAAATATATACAAGAAAATACACTTTTTCCCAAACACACAGTGTCTAAACTCTGGTGTCCAAACACCCAGCGCGCCCTAGATCTTCTGTCTGAGGACCAACTAGGTCTCCTGAGTGGCGCAGCGGTCTTCTGCCAAATGTATGACCATATTAGAGACACATATTTCCCTCAGATTGCACAGATCCACAAAGAATTTGAAAACAAACCCAATTTTGATAAACTCCCATATCATCTGGGTGAAATACCACCGTGTGCCATCACAGCAGCAAGATTTGTGACCTGTTTCCACAAGAAAAGGGCAACCAGTGAAGAACAAATACCATTTTAAATACAACACATATTTATGTTATTTTCCCTTTTGTACTTGAACTATTTGCACATCGTTACAACACTGAATATGTACATAATATGACATTTGAAATGTCTTTATTCTTTTTGAACTTCAATGACTGTAATGTTTACTGTTAATTTTTATTGTTTATTTCACTTGTGTTTATTATCTACTTCACTTGCTTTGGCAATGTTAACATATGTTTCCCATGCCAATAAAGCCCTTAAATTGAATTGAATTGAGAGAGAGGAGGGAGAGAGATAGAGAGAGCGAGAAAGATTGGGAAGAGAGAGAGCGAGAAAGATTGGGAAGAGAGAGAGAGAGAGAGAGAGAGAGAGAGAGAGAAGGAGTGGGAAGGAAGAGAGAGAGACTCATCATGGAAACCCCTACTTCTGTTTTGTAAACTGGCCTACTAAAGTCTGTTATATGTTGGGCCTTAGTAGCTGAGTTCTCCCAGTCCTCCCCAGTCCCCCTGTATGATTAATGACATGTGGCCAGGCTGTGTGGAAGCCTTGTAATTAGCTGCGGGCTGATTTAAAGACAAGTAAACCAGTGGTGATAACCCGGCTCTGTTTCTCTGTTTCTCCCCAGCTACCCCTGGCATGTGGAAGCTCTTACTGCCAGCGTTGCAAAAAACAGACCAGCATTGAGTATGATGAATGTAGTCTCCAACAGGCGCATACAGGGCCTAATTTAAAACTATTTAGCATGTGACATATTGGCATTGTGCTCTCTCTGTCTCCCTCTGTTCATGTTCTGTTCTTTGGCACTGCCGTCCAAGAGTTTTCAAGGGGGCTGTTGTTTTGAAACGGCAAATTGGTGAATAAAGTTTTGTCCCGCTGGCGAGCTATTTTCTGCTCCCTCTTGGTCTTTTACCTTTTTTCTGATTGTTTATGTTCCAAGCGTTTGCATTTTAGATGTTAACGAAAGGGGGCAGCTGGCAGAGCGCCACCAGAATTTGTCAACTTCCGAATGACAGAGTTTGCGCTTTCCAACTCTTAGACAGGATGACTGAGTCTCTTGGAGTCTTGGCCAGGGAAGGACAGCATTACTCTGGGTTTACCTTAAGCTGTAAAATATACGAAGAGTTAGCCAAGGCATGACAAAGTCTCCTCCCTATCTCTCTTACAGAGGCCTGGATGGCCAAGACGAGCCACACAGTCATCCAAAGCCTTGTCTCTGTGTTTTCACAGATGGGATAGAACTCGGCTAACTGAAACTGATGGAGCAGAGAATGAAGAATTGTCAGTGTCAGATTCTTTACAATGGTACAGAGGATGTTGAAATTCCTGATGAGAAAAACTGCTGGTGAATAAAGAGGAACTATCATTACTACTATTGGATGGATTTATTAGATATGCCCCCTTCCTGGAAAATAATAAAATAGTTATTCATTTTCTTTACTCTGTGTTTTAAGAATATACCGTTGTTCTACTCCTAATAATGAATGCAAAGACATTCTTGGACAAACAAGAGTCAATTTTTCCAATGTGTGTAGGTGGTAGAAGTTAGCGATGTGGATTTAATCATGTACTGCAACCTAATGTGGGCTAAGTGAAAAATGCGCCAGAGATGAGACTCCCTGCATGTGTGTGTGTGTGTGTGTGTGTGAGACTGTGTGCGTGTGTGGTTGACACTGTGTGTGACACTGTGTGTGTGTCCATCCTTTGCCGTGAGGGATGTGATGAGCCACACACCCTGCTCCTCCTCTCACCCCCTCCTATAATTAGGTTGGTTAACATAGGCTTACTGCTGTGTGTGTGTGTGTGTGTGTGTATATTGCCGTGTATGCAGTCATGTTGACCAGGGCTTTAATCATGTTACTATTGAGTTGCTGTTCTTTCACAGCCCCAGGTGATGTGTTTAGGTCCAGAGTTATGGTCCTGACCTATAAGAGGAAATAAGCCACGGACACAAGTTGGTTCTCCATCTCCTCCTTTTATCCATGTGAAAATATTTAGCAAGTGGGGCGACAACTGTGTGAGAAATAGAAGGAGGAAACAGTGTTCTACAGAAGTACAAAAGGAAGGACAGAGAGGAGAGGGTTGCAGCGTACTAACGTTAGCCTGGCTGGTTGGCTGCCTGGCTGGTTGGCTGCCTGGCTGGCTGGGTGGCAGTCCATTAGGCATGATAGACATTTCACTTACCAAAGTCAAATATAACAGTCTAGTATTCATTAATATAAGGTAAAGGGGGCTGGGGGAATCAAACCCACCATCTGGTTAAAACGACAGTATAATCTACAACTCATGATTAGGTCTAAGGAGTGGAATTTCACTTTAATCTTTTTCAGGGCTTGAAATTTCCATCTGCACTGTGCAGCACATCATTTTTCTTCAAGACAAATGTGCTGTTTTTAATGTTCCAAAATTAGATCAGAAGAAAACGATTAATCATGTCATGGCCTGGGAAAGGAAACAAAGATCTGATTTCCCTCCCTCCCTTTCTCCTTCTCTCTTCTTCTCCCTCCTTATCCACAAACCCCACCCCTTTCTTTTTCGCCATCCCTCACCCAAACTTTCTCTCTCTCTCTCTCTCTCTCTCTCTCTCTCTCTCGCTCTCTCTCATTCTCTCTCTCCAAGTCCCTCCACTCGATCTATTTTCTTCCCTCCCTCATTCCTTCCTCTCTCGCTCGCTTTCTCTCTGTTCTGGACAGTGTTCCAGCACCATCCTTCTCTTCCTCGCAGTTGTTTTTCTCTCCCACTCAGCCCTGACTTCAAAAGATAAGATATGTGGGCTTCTTTGGGGATGATTAATATGAGATGACGACACATATTCAATTAGCATAGCCATCGCTCTTCTCCTCCGCCGCCCTCCAGCACCAAACAACAGATGGTGGTCTATTTGTACGTGACACCACCATAACCACAATCTACCACATCCACAAGAGGGACAGAGAGAGAGAGAGTGGGGATAGAGAAAAATAGAGAGAGATAGACGGAGAGAGAGTGCAAGTCACTGGGGCCGCAAATTAGCGAGGGCCACACAACTGTCAGGTGCTGGGTGCAGCCGGCCCTGGCTGACAGTTGTAGCCTATTACCGGAACATTGATGTTTTCACTGAGTGACAAAAAGGAATCCCCCCCCCCCCCCCCCACCCCACCGTTACAGAGGACCTGTCTGTCTGTCAGCCGGCTCTCAAGTCATAACAAATCACTGGCACTCTGCTGAGGCTGAGCGCGAGAGGGGAGCGTCAGGGGAGATGAATGACCTGTAGGCCTTTGAAGTGCTTTGGCAGTTCAGATGGCTCAGTGGCACTGACAGAGAAATATACACAACAGCGTTACCAATAATGAGAACATTAAACATTCCTGCTTCTTGACAGGCTGACAGAACAGCCCAACCTGCCATCAATCATCTTCACAGCCATAACCTTGACAATTAGTGTCCTCTCTCTGCTCTCTGGCTGCTATACTCACTCTCTTTGCTCTCACCTGTACCCGCTCCTCTACTGTTCTGACTGCAATACCCATGATGCATAGCAGAAAGAGAGGAAAGAGAGCAAGAAGTGAGGGAGTGAGGGGGTGCAGATGATAATGGAAAGGGTAGTCAGGGTAGGATGGAGTGAGAATGACAGTGGAGAGAGAGGAAGGGAAGGAAGGGTGAGGCAGTAGGTCGACCAAAAGAGATTCCATCTCCCTCTGTTTGTACTCTATTGAGGCACCATGTGAAGTAAAACATTTGACAGTAGAGTTGATGTGTGTCTAAACATATATTGAAAATCTAAACATGTAGGGAGATCACACTGGGTCTATATTGTCATCATTGCCCAGGGTGTATTCAGACACCTGTTATCCATATGCTTTTAATCCACCCCTTTCTTCATGTTATTTTTGTATCTTTTCCTCTTTAACCTTCTTTCTTTCTGCTTTATATTTCCATTTCCCTTTGCAGAAGGAGGGGGATATGTGTTCTGTAGGGAAAAGCAATGTAATTAGCCTGTGAAAGAATGTTAGTGGATTTCTGTGCTCTGAATTCCAGAGAGGTGCCTTGCATATATTTATATAATCTACATCTCTGAGCTTGGGCAGTATGCCACCCTTCAGACATTGTGGATACATCTCCATTTGAGACGAGCCCCTCGCCTTTGAGAGTGTATGACTCTGTGAGGGAGCGAGCTAGGCTGTATAACACAGTTCACATCAAGGGGTTCCAATAACACGAGGTCGAACAAGCCCGCAAGTATTACAGAGTTAGCTAAATAGTCCTTCTAATTTGACACTAAGTATCATCTTTTCAATGTCGTGAGAGGCTGAGGAAGAAATTTCATAGTTTTTTATTGAGTGTGCCTCATGTCAGAATGCATAATACACATAATATTTATCCTTGGAGGATTTAAGTTAGTTATCCCAAAGGTTTGATTTGATTTGATTTATTAGGATCCAATGGTGACAGCTAGTCTTACTGGAGTCCGACATATAACGAAAAAAACATTTCAGACAAAAGACTTTACAATTTACATATAATGAACAAAAATATAAAAGCAAAATGCAACAATTTCAAAGATTTGACTGAGTTACAGTTCATATAAGAAAATCAGTCAATTGAAATGCATACGTACATTGCGCCCTAATTTATAGATTTCACATGGCTGGGAATACAGATATGCATCTGTGGGTCACAGATACCTTAAAAAAAGGTAGGGACATGGTTCAGAAAACCAGTCAGTATCTGGTGTGACTACCATTTGCCTCATGCAGCGTAACACATCTCCTTTGAACAAAAGAGATTAGGCTGTTGATTGTGGCCAGTGGAAGGTTGTCCCACTCCTCTTCAACGGCTGTGCGAAGTTGTTGAATATTAGCGGGAACTGTCGTACACGTCGATCCAGAGCATGCAAACATGCTCCATGGGTGACGTGTCTGGTGAGTATGCAGGCCATGGAAGAACTGGGACATTGTGTACAGACCCTTGCAACATGGGGCTGTGAATTATCATGCTGAAACATGAGATGATGGCGGCGGATGAATGGCACGACCATTAGCCTCAGGATCTCGTTACGGTGTCTCTGTGCATTCAAATTGCCATTGATAAAATGCAATTGTGTTCGTTTTCTGTAGCTTATGCCTGCCCATACCATAACCCCACCGCCACCATGTGGCACTCTGTTCACAACGTTGACATCAGGAAACCACTCACCCACACAATGCTATACACGTGGTCTACGGTTGTGAGGCCTGTTGGACGTACTGCCAAATTCTCTAAAATGACATTTTAGGAGGCTTATGGTAGAGAAAGTAATAATAAATTATCTGCCAATAGCTCTGGTGGACATTCCTTCAGTCAGCATGCCAATTGCATGCTCCCTCAAAACTTGAGACATCTGTGGCATTGTGTTGTGTGACAAAATTGCACATTGTAGAGTGGCCTTTTACTGTCCCAAGCACAAGGTGCACCTGTGTAATAATCATGCTGTTCAATCAGCTTCTTGATATGCCACACCTCTCAGGTGGATGGATTATCTTGGCAAAGGAGAAATGCTCACTAAGAGGGATGTAAACAAATTTTTACACAGTCAAGTTATTCCACACTGATCTCGACAAACAATTTCTGTATAGACCTCACTTTGTGCACGGGAGCATTGCAATGCTGAAACAGCAAAGGGCCTTTCCAAACTGTTGCCACAAAGTTGGAAACACAGAATAGTCTAGAATGTTATTGTATGCAGTAGCGTTAAAATTTCCCTTCACTTAAACTAGGGGCCTAGACCAAACCATGAAAAACAGCCCTAGACCATTATCCGTCCTCCACCAAACTTTATAGTTTGCACTATGCTTTTGGGCAGGCAGCGTTCTCCTGGCATCCGCCAAACCCAGATTCGTCATTCGGACTGCCGTTTCCACTTCTCCAGAGTCCAATGGAGGTGAGCTTTACACCACTCCAGCTGACGCCAGGCATTGCGCATGGTGATCTTAGGCTTGTGTGCGGCTGCTCAGCCATAGAAACCCATTTCATGAAGCTCCCGACTAACAGTTATTGTGCTGACGTTGCTTCCAGAGGCAGTTTGGAACTCAGTAGTGAGTGTTGCAACTGAGGACAGACAGTTTTGACGCGCTGCGCTCTTCAGCACTCGGCGATTTCTGTGAGCTCGGGTGACCTACCACTTCCCGGCTGTCAGCAACGGTTTGTCTGAAATAGTCAAATCCACAAATTTGAAGGGGATTCCACATACTTTTATATGAATAGTGTACATGTCAGTACATACACACAACAAGTAGGTCACATGGGGAGAGGTGTAGTGCCATGAGGTGTTGCTTTATTTGTTTTTGAAACCAGGTTTGCTGTTCACTTACTCTATATCAGATGGAAGGGAGTTCCATGCACTCATGGCTCTGGATAATACTGTACGTTTCCTTGAATTTGTTCTGGACCTGGGGACTGTGAATAACTCCTGATGGCATGTCTGGTGGGGTAAGTGTGTGTGTGAGTGCTGTGTGTAAGTTGGAATTTCCAACACATTCATGTTTCTTATAAAAACAAGAAGTGACGCAGTCAGTCTTTCCTCAACTCTTAGCCAAGAGAGACTGGCATGCATAGTATTTATATTAGCCCTCAGAATACAATGAAGAGCAAGACGTACGGCTCTGTTCTGGGTCAGCTGCAGCTTAACTAAGTATTTATTTGCAGCACTCGACCATTATGACTGGACAATAATCAAGATAAGATAAAACTAGAACCTGCAGGACTTGTTTTGTGGAGTGTGGTGTCAAAAAAGTAGAACATCTCTTTATTACGGCTATACCTCTCCCCATCTTTACAACCGTTGAATCTATATGTTTTGACCATGACAGTTTACAATCTAAGGTAACACCAAGTAATTTAGTCTCCTCAACTTGTTCAATAGCAACACCATTTATTACCAGATTCAGCTGAGGTCTAGAATTTATGGAATGATTTGTACCAAATACAATGCTCTTAGTTTTACAGATGTTCAGGACCAGTTTATTACCTGCCGCACATTCCAAAACAGACCTCAACTCTTTGTCAAAGGTTTCAGTGATTTCATTAGTTGAGGTTGCTGATGTGTATATGGTTGAATCATCAGCATACATGAACACACATGCTTTGTTTAATACCAGTGGCAGGTCACTGGTAAAAATAGAAAAGAGTAGAGGGCCTAGAGAGCTGCCGTACGGTGCACAGCACTTTACATGTTTGACATTAGAGAATCATCCGTTAACGAAAACCGTGTGAGTTCTATTAGACAGATAGCTATGAATCCACGATATGGCAGAGGTTGAAAAGCCATAAAACACAAGTTCTCAAAAACAGGCTATGGTCAATAATTTCAAAGGCTGTACTGATATCTAACAGTGCAACTCCCACAATCTTCTTATTGTCAATTTCTTTCAGCCAATCATCAGTCATTTGTGTCAGTACATGTTGAGTACCCTTCTCTATAAGCATGCTGAACGAATGTTATTAATTTGTTTACAGAAAAATAGCATTGTATTTGGTCAAACACCATTTTTTCGAACAATTTGCTAAGAGCTGGCAGCAAGCTGATAGGCCTGCTGTTATGTATGGCTATACTGAGAATAAATTGTGAATTCACTGGTCCCTCCAAACTCTCAAGCACAATAATAATAGGGATGAGAAACTATATGTTCCATCTAACTCTACACAATGAAAGCCTGATAGAAATAATTGAGTCAGACCACCAAGCATGTAGATATATTCTAATGACAGACCTAGGATCAGCAGGAGAGTACTTTTCTCCTGACTCTGCTCTTTCCTGGTACAGTATTTCCCTTGTGCTCCCCCCATTAGCCATCAACATGTAAATTATCGCAGACAAGCTGACCCCTGAAATGTTGATGTTCTCAAGTTTCCAACACTCAGTCGCCCGGTAGTGCTGCCGCTTTGGCCGAACATTTCGTTACAGCAACTTCTTGAGGACGAATGATTTATGTGGAATGAAGACATTTCCCCTTTGACTAGCACATTTGCCAAAAGGTATGTCAAGGATGTGAAGTGAAGGGGTACGGGCAACCTTTCAAGAGAGTATTTTTTTACCCGCTTATTGGAAGAGCAATAAATATCAGGGCGACAGGGCCTTCTCATGGTTACAAAGCCTACCTGCAGCTGAGCTGGATAATTAGCAGGGGCCTGAAGATGATGTACGACTTTCATTACCCTCTGGGATGGACCGTGGAGACTAAATGAGGACAGAGCTAATTGCCGTGCAAAGCAGTTTGGCATGAGAGAGAGAGAGAGAGAGAGAGAGAGAGAGAGAGAGAGAGAGAGAGGGGGGGGGAGAGAAAGAATGCAGGCCCTGCCCAGACCCGGTCTCTCTCTCTCTCGCTCTCTCACTCTCTCTCTCTCTCTCTCTGCGCACACTCTCCCTTCCTCCACCTTCTTGCACCTTGTATATCACCCGCTTTATCTCACCTCTCTCTCTCTCTCTCTCTCTCTCTCTCTCTGCCCTAGCCCTCTCTCTCTCTCTCTCTCTCTCTCTCTCTCTCTCTCTCTCTCTGCCCCAGCCAAAAAATGGGCCTGTTGCGCCGGTCTGCGAGGCGGCTGTGAGGCTGTGCTCTCCCCCTCTCTCTCCCACTCCTCTGCACCAGCCTGCAGCAGTTCAGTGAATGTACATAAATCACCTACTGCTTACAGCTCAAACT